>NC_043965.1:45332075-45632075 GCF_902148855.1 Sphaeramia orbicularis | reverse complement strand
GTAGCTGGGATAGGCTCCAAGCGACCCCCGTGACCCTAGTGAGGATAAAGCGGGTTCAGAAAATGAATGAATATATTATATTATATTATATGATATTTTCTGTCAATGATTTAATGGTTCAGGCTTTACAGAGTTAACACAATTATCTTTTGGTTTTAGCCAGATGTGGTGAAGGCGCACACATTTTTCACTTCAGCCAAAATAAAAATACTCTAGTAAAAGTGTAGGCAGTGATTCCACGTCTCTATTTCAAGTAAACGTAGAAACTATTTCTACATTTCCACTGACTGTTTCTGTACAAAGCTATGAAGCATCACCTCCTGCTTTCATTATATAGACAACACTTTTTCCTCTGTGTTGAAGTCTCCCTCTGTTGTCTGTTTTCGTGCTAAGATGTTTATGTTGTGATGTCTGTCTTGTGTGATATGTGTATATATTCACCAAGGGGTTGTCTGTTCTGTATTTTCCATGTGGGATGAAATCAGTCTTGCTGTTTAGAAGGGACACTAACACTAATTTTCCACTGACGGTATCAGTTCAACTCATCTAAACTTTACTTGTCTTGGGTTTAGCACCAGTGTGATGCATTTCCATTGCAGTTATCCAAAAAACAAGTCCATTGCTGTAATATTTCATTGATCCACCGTTAAATTTGATTATAGCACACTTTCGTCATTGCATCATTTCAATATTTCCATCATTTTTTGGACACATTGCTGAACCTAGACCTGACTGGCTGAATCAATCCCAGATCATAACACTGCTCCCACAGATTTGTACTGTAGGCACTAGGCATGATGGGTAATCACTTCACTTCATATGACCTTTTTCCATTGAAACAGTCCAATCTTTATGTTCTCTACAAACAGGTCTACAAACTATAAATTGGTTGTTTAAGAAGTGAGAAGCTTCTCACTACTCACAAAGAACTTGTTGCAGCTAAAACAGCTATAATTCACTGTAGTAATTATCCAATGTGAGGCTCTTAGTTTTTGCTATTTGCTGAGTTAAATCCATGCGTAGATTTTCTTTTTGGTCAGGTTGTATAGTATTGTGAAACCATTTTCAGCTTGACTGCAACAAAGCAGGAACTCAAAACTTTACATTCTAATTTCTGAGATAAAATGTTATTTCAAGAGTATTTTAAGTAAGAATATACTTGCTTGGATGCCAAATTAGTGGTTGATTTATCGAGATAGAGCCTACTTGAAAATTCGCGCCAGTGTTTTAGTTTGTGCATGTCACTTTACAGAACAGCAAGCTAACCTGTCTCTGCATAATTTCTTTGTCATGTTTAACATTGCTTTAGCTCACTTGGGACTTTGCACACGGGGATGTAAGACATATGGTCTTATCCTGTTCAGCCATAAGCCCCTTTTTTAGCCTACCAGCTGAAAATTACATTCCCACAATGAATCTGTGTCATAATACTGGAAGGTCTCGGAGCGTGTGTGTGTGTGTGTGTGTGTGTGTATCTTCACAGTTCTGAGAAATTGAGACACTTTTAACTGGCCAATTTGGTACCTACAGTTGAGGAATAGTCCCATCTCCACATTAAATATCTTGGCAAGTTGATAGGACCAATATTCTGGGATATATTCATCATTTTGTAATACAATAGCCTTACAATCACATTGCTCGGTTGACTGGAAGCGCAGTACCACGCTGCATGATGGGAAATGAAGTTAAAAACAGAAACAACACATTTACTAACTTCAGTCCATGATGGTTGACTGAAAATGAAGAGTCTGTCTGTGTTACAAACACATGGACATGAACCAACATAAATTAATAAAAAAAAAAAAAAAAGAAAGAACTTTTTTTTTTTTTTTTTTTTTTTGCAGGCGCGACATCCTCTCTTATCTTAAGGGACATGGACATTACATGAACAGATCAAAATGAAAACAGTCATGTTACAAACACATGGACATGAACCAACATGTGGGTGTGTCATAAAGTGACTATTATTAATACTACTATGGTTTACTCATGCAGGACAGTGATATACACCACCAGTCAAAAGTTTGGACTCACCTTCTCATTTAAATGACATGAGATGGACCACAGACGGCCAACTATTGCTCAGCATCACTGGGAACTCCTTAAAGACTTTTGGAAAACATGCCAGGTGACTACCTCATGAAGTTCATCGAGAGAATGCAAAGAATATGCAAAGCAGTAATAAAAGCAAAATGTGGCTATTTTGAAGAATTTAAAATATACAACACGCTTTGAGTTTTTTTAACTGCATAATTCCATATGTGTTCATTCATAGTTTTGATGCCTTCAGTGAGAATCTACAATGTAAATAGTCATGAAAATAAGGAAAAACCTGGTGAGTCCAAACTTTTGACTGGTAGTGTATGTTACAGCTGGCTCATTGAACATAGAGCAGTATTTTTCAACCTTGGAGTCAGGACCCCACATGGGGTCACCTGAAATTCAAATGGGGTCACCTGAAATTTCTAGTAATTCATAAAAAAAAAGACTAATAAAAAATATTTTTAATGATTCAATATATATTTCATTATAATTAAAACACCACACACTTTTCCTAGTAAAAATCAAGATAAAGTAAAATGTAGGATATAATATCCAAGAGGGTATGTCTTGATTGACCCAATCATGTGACCATGCGTTATTACACTTCAACCTCCCCGAACACAGCCGCAGTCAGACAACCGGACCGAACAGAGAATGGAAAGATTCTTTGCCAGCCTGGCCCCACTAAGACAGACACCAAAAAGGTGCATTATATACATTATAGAGCCTAAATGTCATCTAAAATTAACGTTTATTTGCAACATAGTACAGCAACTATTACATGTTCAAAAACAATTATTTTTGCCAAAAAATGTTTCCGTTTTTAATGTCAGGGGTCGTCTGAAATTTGTGATGTTAAAATGGGGTCACGAGCAAAAAAAGTTTGGGAAGCACTCACATAGAGGCACACGGACAACAGACAAGAGGAGAAGAGCCTTTCTAGCCAATCAGAGGCAAGAAAGGCGGTACCTTCCACCTACCATCCTACATTTCACAAATTCGCCGACAGGAAATGTTGACCGTAAGCGCAGTACCACGATGCATGATGGGAAATGAAATTAAAAACAGGAACAACACACATTTACTAACTTCAGTCCCTAGATATCGGTATGAATATGACCCATAGGGAACCACGGGTACAAGTGCTAGTAGAGCATATTTCAACATTTTTCTCAATAAATTTGGGTTCAAAAGAAAGGTAACGCCTGTGAGATGGATAAAAATGTGTCAGACTCATTATCAAATGTACTGGTTCAGTACATAGTGTACCGAACTGAAAAGAGGCACTTCAGATGAAACCACTCGGCAATCACCGTTTAGCAGCCCCTTCAGAACAGGTTAAGGTACACTGTGATCTCTACTCTCATATGAAAAAAAAACTGGTACTGTCAGTGGCATATGAGGCACATGAAAATAGTCACTACAATAATGGTCAGTATTCTCCCCAAATACATTGAAAATAAACTACAAATACCTGCATGGTATCATAAATTATTTGTACTTCATTACTTCCCACCTCTGTTTTCAGTCTTTGGTTCCATTAATTATTACACTGTCAGGATGGAGGTATGTGACTGGTCGGTGGAACCAGATGGTGGGGCATTAGGCCGGGGTCATGTTAACGTGCACCACCATGGATAGAGTTGAGGAGAAACAGTAAAAACTCCTGGTGACTCCCCAGAGAACACAGCTATCAAATAACACTTCGGCTCATATGACTGCACAGATGTAAAGTCAGAAACCACAGGTGGTGTTGGACTTTTTCTGCGTGTCGTGACTCTTTTGGTCGTGTTGCTACGGCCACATAGCGATGGGGAGTTTCAGAGATGGAAGTTGGTGAGAGTTGAATATAGGCATTGCTTCTCTTGGGAATCGGGATGATAAAGCAGCTGTCTACAGACACAGAGGAGCAGCAATTTTTCATTTATAACAAGGAACATCCTCCAGGGTGTTGGCACTGATAGTTTGCCACTTACTGTTTTGTTTGAAATGAGATAATATTCCTGAAAATATACATCAACCATGATTTTGTAATCAAGTACTAATAACTGAGGAGCATGATTGAAGACCCAGACCTGAAGAAGTGTTTTATTAGTAGAAGGATGTGGATGAATGTAAGGAACGGCAGGGTTGTATTATAAAGAATGTGTTAAAGCAGGGGTGTCAAACATGCGGCCCGGGGGCCAAATGCGGCCCGCCAAAGGGTCCAATCCGGCCCGCAGGATGAATCAGCAAAATTACACTTAAGATATTGACAATCAAGGATGTCGTAGTCGTTTTTGTTCAGGTTCCACATACAGATCAATGTGATCTCAACTAAAATAATAGCATAATAACCTATGAATAGATTTTCTTAGTTTAATGTGAAAAACATTATATTACATTACATCTATAAATAAGTAAGGACAACTCCAAATTTTTCTCTTTTAGTGTAAAAACTTACGTTAAATGATGAAAATATTAACATTTACAAACTATCCTTTAACAATAAAATGCGAAAAACCTGAAATTTCGAAAGTGAAATTTTAATTATTAATTGTTCTTCCTGTTATTAAATATTTTGTGCCTTTGTAGATCCAATCCATAATATGCATGTATAAATGGTAAGTTGAGGTGTAATATTGTTAAAATTGCACTTATTTTTCTCAAGAAATTTCTTTTTTTTTTTTTTTTTCAGGTTGTTCACATCATTTTTGTTTGGATAGTTTGCAAATGTACATATTTTTATAATTTAATTTTGATTGCACTAAAACAAAGAGAAAAATTTGGATTCTTCATTATTTACAGGTTATTATGCTATCTTTTTTCTGGTCTGGCCCACTTGAGATCAATTTGGGCTGAATGTGGCCCCTGAACTAAAATGAGTTTGACACCCCTGTGTTAAAGGGTTGGAGTTGTTTTAAGTGGGATCTGGTCTCATATAGGGATGCACCAATACCAGTATCGGGTATTGGGTCCAATACTCAGTGTGTGTACTTGTACTTGTGCTTGTAAAAGTACTCCGATACAACCACACTGGTACCACTTAAGGCAATTTTCAAAATAAATGACGGTGACAAAAGTTACGCTGACTGCAAGTAACGTTAAAGACACAGACGGATACGGACGGAGCGTTCTGTCCGTCCTCTGCGTACATTCTATCCATTTTCAAGGTGCTCACTGATGCATACCCAGACGGAGAATACCACCAGGAACCGTGGAGGTAGAGCACAGGTGTCAAACATGCGGCCCAGGGGCCAAAGGTTCCAATCTGGCTCACGAAATGAATTTGCAAAGTTCAAGTTAGGGCATTAAACTCAAAAATAATATCATTATAACCTATAAATATTGTCAACACCAATTTTTCCCCTTTGATTTAGTGCAAAAAACATTAAACTATGAAAATGTTTGCATGAACAAACTATTCTTTAACAATAAAATGTGAATAACCTGAACAAATATGAACAACCTGAAATGTCTAAAGAGAATTTTAACAATATTCTGCCTGTTACTAAATGTTTTGTGCCTTTGTAGATCTACTCTGTAATGCATATGTATAAATGACAAGTCGAGGCATAATATTGTTAAAATTGTACTTATATTTCTTAACAAATTGCATTTTTTTCAGGTTATTCACATCCTTTTTGTTTGGATAGTTTATAAATGTAAATATTGGCATAATTGAATGTTATTTTTTGCACTAAAACAATTTGGAGTTGTCATTAATATTACACACGATATTATTTTGAGCATCGACCTCACGATGTACGTGTACACAATAGTCCCATTGCAGGTCCTGCAATGTTGGAGGCAAATGAACTCAATGTGTTCTCATCTAATTTCAAGGGAACCTGACACACACCACACGCAGCGATCCACCAACCACAATCGTTCTTAATCAGTTTGGAGTGAGTCGCTGGCAACAACATTGAAAAATGAGCAACAAACATGAGAAAATCACTCCATAAATGAAGACATGGTGCCAAAAAGAAAAGCAACGTCAATTTTCTGGAATTATTTCAGCTACAAGAAGGATGAAGCTGAAACACATGTTCTGTGTCGACAGTGTCTTGCACCTTTCGCCACAACAAGATGTAACACAACTAATTTGTTTGACCATTTATGTTGGTACCACACAGCTGTTATATCCTCCTGAGTATTTTTTCATATCGCACTATATATCATAGGGTTAAAAAAAAAATCGCAATGTCAGTTTTTTCCAATATCGTGCAGCCCTAGTTTGTCATCAGATATGACCCATTTGGACGTTCAGAGGCTCCGTACTTACCGTGGAAACACTGTCATCTTCTACAACATTGATTCACCAATAAAACCCATGGAGTTGGATCAGTGACAGTGGATGGAGATGCTTGTTTTAAGTTCAGTTATTGATATCTTTGCTGAAAAACTCACTTTTTGTTCAGTTTTCTCTGTTTTTGATATAATAACCCTCAACTTTAATCTGAGCTTTTATGAACATCTACATGATCAGAAAATTAAATATAGGAAAATATCTGATTTATACTGATAAAATGCAAAATACGGACGATAATGTCATAATAAATGATGATAAATCACTTAAGAAATGTTAAATATAGAGAAAAAATTCATTTTGGAACTGACACAAAAGTAGCACTGGGTCTTTATGGGTTAAACACAGAAAACAAAAGTTTCATGCTCATTTATTTGTGCATAATCTCTCTTTGTCTTTCTTATTTCAGACTATGCTCAACCCCTTACACCCATTGTTTCCTTAACTCTAACCAGGCTGTTGCCCAAACCAACATAAACTTAAACCAGACGTCTGCTGGAACACCCTGTGCATTGAACAGGGTTTGTACACATTTTTCAGAGTCAAATTCAAGCACTTCTTTGTTTTCACTCAAGTTTTTATTGAAATTTTATGAACACAATCAGCGAAAACAACAAAAAGCAAACCAACAAACCTTGCTCGGGTACATTACACTGCACTACACAACACTACATTCACATTATTCAGTTCCATTCTGGGTTCTATAAACAGTCCATTTATTCCATTTTTTGTCCATTTGTGCTGCTTGTAGTCACAGTTTGTGAGTTATTTTTTTGGATTCTATATATTCCTTCAATAATTCTGATCCATTGGTACTTTGTTGGTGGTTCTGTCTTTCCCCAGTTCCTTAGCATTTTTGCAAGCCACTAAAAGTACCTTAAATCTGTCGTTTCCCACTACATTTGCATCAGACAAATTACACAAAATAATCTTAAATTCCAATGAAGCCATGCTTAAGCTGAGGGTTAAATGCTTTCTTTTAGACATTTCCATTGGTTTAGCTCATTTGATTAATTAGTGATTTAAATAAACACATGTTTTTTGAGAAAAGTGAAATTCCCTACATAACCGGCACCATCTGATATTAAAATGCAATAAATGTGATTAAAAAAAAGCAATTCACACCAATTTTTCTGACAAAAGGATTTTTATAATGATAAAAGGGTGTGTAAAAGGTCATAAAACTATACTGAAAATAGAAATATATGATTGAGATTTCAAATTATAGCAGTGATAAGTTATGTTATTATTCATTCTTAAAGAACTTTCCGAGGGACTGAATTTAGTTCATATAAAAAGTTCCGTAATTTTCTTGAAAATCCTTTTTTTGGCAAAAATTTTAATGGATTTAGAAACTTAAGATGTTATACTATTGAACTACAAAAAGTTCGAAATTATTATCTCAATTCTAATTTTTTGATTCAAAGTCAATAGGCGCGTGACTTGACCCAATAGCATTTTTGCAAGCCACTGAAAGTACCTTAACCAAGTATCTGTCGTTTCCCGCTACATTTGCATCAGACAAGTTACACAAATACAGTCCATCACAACACATTGGAATCTCATCCCCCATTATTTGCTGTAGTACTCCACACACCAGTTCCCAAAACAGTTACTTGATCACATTTCCAAAAAACATGTGTATGATCCACATCAAATTCTCCACATTCCCTCCAACATTTCCGCTGTCTGTTTACTCCTTACTTTTCTTCTTTGGTGTAATAAAGAAATGCACCAGGTCTTTCCAGAAATTCAACCACTTTTAAGAGTTATTTTCACATTTTTTCAGCACAGCACCTTATCACTGGGGTAAAATATACATCTGCAGGAATACCTATACTCATGAGTATTTATTTCACTTTTTTATCACACTGATGTACGTTGTCTTATACTATAAACATCTAAAATTATGTTTTGTAATAGCAAAAAAGTTTAGAAATTAAAGAACACAAAGTTGTATCCAAAAAAAGGGAAGCCACTTCAGACACACTCACACCGAGACAAATATTAACATAAAAATTTACCTGGAGTCGACCTGAAAACACAGATGATACATTTATTTTTCAAAATGTATCATCTCTTTGTAAGTAGCTTCTAACCTGGTAGAACTTAAATTAAAAATAAATAAATAAATCACATCATAGAGTTATAACTGTAAGAACTTTCAAACCCTTAAACTAAAATTCAAACACTTTTCAGTCCTTGAAAACACATTGAAATTCAAGCATTTTCAAGGATTTCTAGCACCTGTACGAAACCTGATTGAAAAATACACACACACACACACACACACACACACACACACACACACACACACACACACCTACACACACACACAAAGACATCTAACTCTTTAAAACCTGACGTGTCATCGCTGACACACCCTGTGCATATGAGGTTTGGATGGCTGTAATTTTCATTGTTTATGCAATCGGAAAAATTTCAACAGTTTCTGAAACCTGAGATGTTTATTGGGTCATCATGGTAATTTCATTCAAGATGGAGAAGAATCCATTTTAACAGTATTATAACTTGCAGTAAATTGTAAAGAACTGATTAATTTTGAAAGATCTGGGAAAAAAATGCTCTGGAAACATAGGTAAACGGACTCACTCACAGCATATTTTCTAACCTTTTAGTTCGTCAAAATAAGAAAACTAGAAGCACTCGGAGAGCGCAGACCTCCGCCAAGGCTGATCAGTGCCCCCCCCCCAATCACCACCAAAATTTAATCATTTCTTCCTTATCCCATTTCCAACAAACCCTGGAAATTTCATCCAAATCTGTCCATAACTTTTTGAGTTATGTTGCACACTAACGGACAGACAAACAAACAAACAAACAAACAGAAAAACAAACAAACAAACCCTGGCAAAAACATAACCTCCTTGGCGGAGGTAATAAAAAGACCACGCAAATAATTTTAGGGTCATGGTTTAAAGCACAGGTGTCAAACATGCGGCTCGGGGGCCAAATCTGGCCCACCAAAAGGTTCCAGTCCAGCCCTTGGGATGAATTTGTGAAATACAAAAATTACTCTAAGATATTAACAATCATTTTAGTTCAGGTTCCACATTCAGACTAATTCAATCTCAAGTAGGCATGAACAGTAAAATACTTTCATAATAACATATAAATAATGACAACTCCAAATTTTCCTCTTTGTAAATGTAAATATTTTCATGTATTTACACTAAAACAAAGTATAATTTCGCAAAAAAATGTGAATAACCTGAACAAATATGAACAACCTGAAAAGTCTTAAGAGAAGTAAGTACAATTTTAACAGTATTTTGTCTGTTATTAAATGTTTTGTGTGTTTGTAGATCCACTGTGATCTATAAGTTATAACGTACCTGTGTAAATGATAAACTGAGGCAGAATATTGTTAAAATTACACTTATTTTTTTCAGTTTGTTCCTGTTATTCACATCTTTTGAAAGGATAGTTTGTAGATGTAAACCTTTCATGAAGTAAATTTACTTTTTTCGCTCTAAAACAAAGAAAAGTTTGGAGTTGACATTATTTATATATTATTATGTTATTATTTTACTAGTCCGGCCCACTTCAGATTAAATTGAATCTGACACCCCTGGTTTAAAGGGTTAAACCTGTGCATCCATACTTTTTACCTGTGCTCAATAAACATGTGAATGTTCAGACTGTATTTTTATTGTAACAAAATATGCTGGTTTTGGTCATAATCATTAATGCAACATATAATGTAACATATAATGTATAAATTTAAGCTGGACCAATAGTGGATTAAATATATAAGGCTTTAGGAGAGGACTGATTTTGTTTAGGCAGTTTTTGAGCAGTAATTTTCCCTCAAAGTCAGTATTGTCTTTATGAAACTTGTTATTAACTACTGACCACTAACACGTTCTGCTGATACTGATTAGATGCAACTGGTGAATCTGTCTATGAATACTGAGTCTAGTCTAAACTAAGTTAAGACAGAATAAAGTAACATTCCACACATACTTTCTTCAGTGTTGTAGAAGGATGGTCATGGTGCACAAATGCTTCCCTCTCTGTTTATTCCTCTGCACTAAGATTTATTATCAGTGATATTAATAATTCTCCTCATTGCGTATGCTGACTTTGTGCGACCCTTCCTCTCTGTGAGATGAGATAAACAGTAGGTTTATTTATTTATAAAGTCCTTACCGGTTTTTATCCCCTTATATTTCACCACTATCTTTTAATGTGTAGCCTTATCATAAACGCTTCAATGATTGTATTATTTTTGTTGACTGTTTTTACTGAGACAAAAAAAAAAAATCCAGTTTTACTCACCGTTTTCTGCAACTTGGATTAATTTGCAAGAATATCTTCAGCTTTGTTCATTTCTATCTATACAACATTTTTGCTGTTGTTTTAGTTAATTCATTTGCTTCATATCATGATCTATGCAATTATTCTTTTAATTTTATTATCTGAGTGAACTGTCTTCATTATTTTTTGGTGCTTTTTTTTAGTGATTAAAATTTTTAATCAGATTAATCACAGAGTTGCTGTGGATTCATTTCGATTAATCACAATTAAATATCATTCATTTTTAATCTATATTAATCATGTTTCATTTTACACAGGAAAACAGACTCAAGAAAGAAGGGAAAATAAATGCACTTAACATGTTTATTAAACACCTTCAACAGTTTGAACAAAACAACTGTTCCATCTTGGTTTTTTTGTCCTCATATTTCCATCCAGAGGACCAACGTGCTGTTTATCATCTTCCATCTTTATGGGTTGGTTCTGCTGTCTGTCACTACCGGATCAACCAGTGGTGTAGTCCAGGGTATACGGCAGTATACAGAGTATACCTACTTATTTTTCAGTCATCATTGCGTAAACCCTCTTCTGATTCCCCCTGATGTGCACCATTCAGTAGTGTCTGAGCCAAACTGCCCATGTTTTCCCCTAGGATGGTGAAGCCATGACCCGCCCTACTCTGCCTCTAATTGGCTAGTACTTGGTACCTTCACTGATTAGACTGGTTAACTTTAGGCATGAGGAAAGTATGAGGAAAATATTGCTAACTTAGCACCAGAACCAGGGCTCTGCTTAGCACTGTCCACCTCTGATTGGCCACCTCAGGTGTCAGTTCCACCTCAGTTGATTGACAGGTCACTGCACGTCTTGTTGAAAGATGCGATTATTGGAAATGCGAACAAGCAAGACAGAATAAATGTCTTTCAAAGGACTGACACATATCAAGAGAACCTACTTTCATGGAATACATAATTCTGAGGTAAGTTTTATGGTGGTTTCAGAATGAGCCACTGTTTTAAACTACTGTCTGCCCATATGACTGCACATTTAAAGAGATTTTGTCACCAATAATTAAACTGTGTGAGTAGGCTAATGTTATGAAAGGCTAATGTTATGAAAGGCTAACGTTATCCTATGTTTGCCTCGTGTTGAATACATTTCCATTCATGCAGCTGCTTGTGTGTCCAGTAAAACCTACAAACTGCTCCTGATCAAGTCATGATAATTTTATAATAGTGAGCAAATACTACTGACGAATTTTTGGGTAAAGTAAATAGAGTAGTCTGACTGTTTCTAAATTGGCATTTTTCTGGACTACAAAAATGTTTTAAAAAATTTTTAAAAACTTAAAATAAAAAAAAAAAAAAGAGGGGGCTAAAATTTAGAGTATTCCCACTTCCCCAGGGACCACTACATCACATGGATCAACTGCCCATTTGTTCATGCGTGACACTAACTCTACTTGGACACTCTGCCCGAAATGTGTTGGCAGAGATGTTCAGAGTCATTCTGTGCTGCAGATGGGTTAGTTGCGTTAAAATTTTAAATCAAATTAATAAAAATGATGGATTAGTCTGCATTAATGCATTAACTTTGACAGCTCTGTTATTTTTGTCACCACTGTTTGTTTTATGGTGGTTTTTAATGGTATTTTTACTCTGTTACATTGAAAACCAGGCCTTTGTTTCATTAGATTCCAATTCAAAATAAACGTGGAGGGAATTTCCTGCATCTTTATATGATTAACTGTAGCGCGTCTGAGGGATAAGAATCTAGAATTCAAAGTTTCCTTTAATAAAATGTCTGACTCTGCTCTCACTTGGGCTCAGATGTGATCGAGGCCGTGCCCTTACACCGAGGACTTGATTGGATTTGACAAACAGGAGCCAGCTGCGCTCTTCTGGACAAAGAAAAGTTTCAGGTACGGTATGCGGCTCGAAAAGATGAATGGGGCATTTGTGAAGGAACCTCGGTGAGAGGAAACTGGGAATTTATCGTTTGTTTTCATCCTCTCCTGTCAGAAGTCACAGTGGAGTCTGGGTTACACAATACAGAGCTGAGATCCAAAAGGAAAAAATATTTGAATTGGTGTGAAAGTAGTTTCATAAATGCATCTGTTTTAAAGCTGCAATGACTGATTTAATTTTACACCTTGACAGAACCATAACTTTGACGTCTTATCACTTTGTAAAGTTGGTTTGTTGAACATGTTACTAAATCTTCCACCTCTAACAGACAATATGACAAACATGAGCTTTCACTTTAAGTTGTGGTTCTAGTTGTGTTTTGCTGCTTGTGCAAACCCATTCAACAGAAACAAATGTTGGCATTGTACGATTCTGCAAACCACAGATTGAGTATGTCTCAAAATTTTGGGACCAAAAAACTGCTTTTAATAAATATTTCTAGATGTGTTTATATCTACAGTATAGAGCTGTAACTGTACGTTTCCAACCGTGTCTTGGAATGTACCAGGAAAATGACAATATTGGTCGATTCATGAAAAGTCTTACATAAGTTTTTACTGTTTGATGATGTCTTATTACAATGGTGTATTAGGGCCACATAACAAAATAAAAATGCTTGTCACTACAAGAATAAAGTCATTATATTTCGAGAATAAAGTCATAATATGATGAGGATAAAGTCATATTATAATGAGCATGAAGTTGTAGTTTAAAAAAACTCATTTAACGAGAATAAAGTCATACTTTTATGAGATTAAAGTTGTAATATTTTGAAAATTCAACAGAATTTCCAGTTCTACAGCGAACGCAACAAGTGAAGCAGCAACTTTCACTTCTGTTGGACTCCAAAAGTCAGAGTAGAATCCTCACAGTTTCTTCAGAAACAACAAACCCTGTAGTTCTGGTGTAACCACCGATAGCCCTGCAGACAACCACTTCGTCAGTTTCTCCTCCACAAAAGAGGATATTTGCTCCAAATCAATTTGGTTCTTATGATGAAACAAATGTGTGCAAACTCGCTTCAGAGTCCTTAGACTAATGATAATGTGTTGATGGGAGGACAGACTCAGTATTTGGTCTTTGTGTGTAAACCCCAAATGAAAGGAGAACTTCACAAAATGTTCCAAGTTCACCATTATTTGATGAGTGGGTACGACTTTATTTTCATTATATTATGACTTTATTCTCGAAATATTATGACTTTATTCTTGTTAAATAATTTTTTTTTAAACTACAACTTTATTCTCATTATATAATGACTTTTTTCTCGAAATATTATGACCTTATTCTCGTAGTGACAAGCCTTTTTTATTTTCTGTGGCCCTAATACGCCGTCGCAGCTTATAGTTGCCAAAATAAGAACAAAAAAGTGATTGGTCTGGTGAACAATCATCATGTAACTTCTATATTTTAGATTTAACCACTTACATTTTTCTAATATTAAGTTGTTTTTGTTCCTAAACCTAACTATATGTTAATCATAGAAAAACTGCCTAAATGCATGAGTTCCAATGTGATTTTTAATGCTATTAATAGCATCTTGTTTTTCAAGTAAATAATAATTTATTGATGTTGATGGATTATTATGGTCAGGTTTAGGCATGAACAGAACTGTTAGTATTAGTGAGAGATACAAGTCTTTATTTGTTTTTGTTTTTTTCACAGAAATTACAAACATGTGCAAGGATGTGATTAACAATGACAGTGGATTTAGCTCTTTTTAAACCAAACCAAGTTTCCTTAAGTCTGACTGAAGTGCGTTCTTTTCCGAAACATAAAAATGAACAGGAGTCATGATGTGAACTCAGTCTCTGACAGTGAAGTTCTAGATTTTGTAAAAGCTCCACAAAATGAAAAAAGTAGCGTATCATTTACAAATAAATTACATTAAGATTTTATATAACAATGCATTGCCGTGTCAAGAATCAAGACCTTTATTTGTCCCAGGGGGCAATTGTTTCTGCTGCAGTAGCAATTAAAACAACAATTTGACAACAACAAACAGCAATGACGAAACAAACTGAGACACAAGACGATGATCACATAAAAATTGGTGGTGCGATCAGCTGAGAAAATTTACATTACCTGGAAGCCTTTCCTCTCTTACTTTGATAAAACATAACAAACATAACAGAATAGAATAGAATAGCTATAACACTTGCAATTAAGTGAATGTGGACCAATGTGGATTTTTTTTTTTTTTTGGAAAACTGGGAAATTGGACATGCTTGTTCCTGTGCTAAGAAGATGTGTGAACTGAAAATGTGCCCTAATAAAAAGATTATTTAAAAAAGAAAAAAAAAATGGTGGTGCATAAAAACACTTAGTTAAATGACATGTAAACTACTGCTAATGCTACCTGTGCTGTACAGAGGTGAGCATAGACATGGCTGAGGGTATGAAGGAGAATTTGTATCTATCACAGCTGCTTTGCCATAATGTTGGACAAACAGTATGATTATGAAAACGACTTATCAGCTCAAAATACCAGATGCCCTAAACATGACTAATAGCTGTTGTAGATTGATACGACTGAAGGTCATCTTGGACATGGAGGATTTTATTTGAAGACCAGTCAAGACCACAGCTGTACCAATATCACTAGATGTCTGGAGGGCTTCCTGGAGGCATTTCCTTGATAACATTTCTGTTCTTTCAACCATATATTTTAAGCGTAAAACTTTTTGCTAATTCTTGATTAATAATTGATTAAGTGGACAAACCTTCACTATGTTAGTTTTATGCAAACAAGTGGGTGAAGGTGAAGAAAAGCCACAGAACATAATTTAAACACAAATACTAACACATTCTGTTTTGTTTGTACATTTCATGACTGTGCTATTGCCGTTATCAAAACACTCTAATTATGGCTGCAAGGGCTAATTAGCACGTTACCTGACAGCATTAATGCATATTGAATTATATGGTGTAACAGCAGCTAATGCAGCGACATTACTGTGGGTAGTTTTATTCAGGGTATGATTTGTCAAAAAAACAGAAGTTTTTTTTTTTTTTTTTTTGGTGGGGGGGGCGGTATATGTGGGGCTGCGGTCCATAACTAGCGTAACTAACACTGGTGTGAAACGAAAGTGAAACTTTACACACTTTCAACATCCAACTCCCGGCTTCTATTCCTCGATTATACAGCGGATCTTTGAGTTTTCACAACTTCTAACCTGTATCCACTGGACAAACAAATGCTGGGCCCCATGAATTTGTCATGTTTACGTTTACCCCCCATTTACGGCGCCCCAGTGCATGGGGATGTTTGCAAATTCTGAGACTCCCAACAGTTCAGTTCAGGTGAACGTTAGTGCCATTAATGTAGGATATAAGTGGAGGAAAACTGTCACAACCTGTCTGTTATTCCAGTTGATTGGTTGCCACGCCCCCTCCGAGGATGAAATTCATTGAGCAGAAGAAGGGATGTAAAAACAAGAGGGGGTGTTGACCCCCCCCCCCAACAAATCCCCACCCTGGTTTTGTTAAGTACCAATAAACTTCATGACAGAATTCTCTGATGGTCTTTTTTTAATGTCCTCCTCAAATACAACTCCATCAGAGTTGACTGTCAGGGACAAAAATAAGTTTTTCTCAATCGACAAAAGCTGATGATGTCCAACTTGGCAGCTGAGTTGAGGCTATCTGTCAATCAAAACCCACACAGATGCAGACAGTCTGACCTGTCAATCATAGCGGCCACTCCCTTAACTATGCATCATGCTACTTTTGGCTTTGGAAATCTGAACATGTGAGTTGTATACAGTGATAGGCATGGCCCCATACTGTACTGGTATTTTTGTACCAGGCTGCAGACATGTTTATTTGCTGTAAAGTTCGACACTTTAACACTGGAGCCAACCCCCAGTGGACATTCAAGGAATTGCAGATTTTGACATTTTGACTTAAAGGTAGGGTAAGAGATCCTGGAGTAACAGTTCAAGGAAGCTACATTTTGAAAATATATAAATCAAAAGTCCAAACCCCTTTTATCAGACCTCCCCCCGAAGCCACACCTCCATTGTATTGATTGTACTCGCAGAGGGGGGACGGACAAATGCCAGTTGAATTTAATAGACATATCACCAAAATTCTATCATTTCAATGGGCTGGTTAAAATGATTGGATGGTATTTTTTCAGTCCTATCCGTTCCACAGGTGTCTAATTTTTTTATTTTTGTGTTGGAGCATTTAATTAATTTGTTGCAGTCGGGGTGTGAAGGGGATTTTAAAAAATATAGTAAAAAATGCTGAAGGAAAACATCTCCTACCCTACCTTTAATTTGCAGCCCTGGAGGTTACCACAAGGATTCATGTTACTACTGGACGCTTCATTCTGTCGCATGCTGCCAATTGGAAACATTTCAGCCCTTATATTTGATCAAACTGAGTATTTAAATCTTGGTCTTGGTCATGACTTGATCTGGACCACTCAAACCCTCAAACCAACACATGACCACGTTGGTCTTGGCCATAACTTGGCTTCAGTTTCGGTGGTTGGTTAGTGTGAAAATAATCTACAAAATCAAGTGGTGGACAATAAAACACAAACAAGAAGTGGTAAGTTTTTCAAGTGACCCGTCAACTGCTGACATCTTCTTTTATTTGATTTTCCATTCTAAGCACCAAAAAGCAGCTGTAACTTTTTAAGCTATTTCGTGCAAACTGAGGTTTCATTTTTTTGTGACGGAGCCCAGGTTCGGCGTGTGGTTTGACAAACAAAGACTCCTCATTCGGCTGTTCCACAGATATGTTCTTAAAGCCACAATGTACATACTGTGCGTGCTGGTGCTGTTTTGGCAGTGATGTCCTTATAAAGCCTCTATTCTTTGGACAGTTTTAGCACTGTCAGAACATTCATCCCTTTCAGATCGACTTGTGGTCGGCTTCAGTCTGTGTGTCTCTAGATGGTCTGGACTCGCAGGAGGCTTTATTTTCATTGCTGGAATCAGTATCCTCTGAAGCTCCGGGGCCTCTTGCCGGGGTCGTATTTTCCTTGTCAACGGCTACTGTTTTCTTTTGAGGCCTCGTGTGCTTTCTGATAGAACCGCAGTAGCATAAGGTGAAGACTTTCCCCCCAGTGAGCGGCATTTGTTGAGCAAAGTAAGAAATCCTTCATTGACGGAGAAAACCCCTGTATGGTTCTCATTATCACACTGAACCTGCGATTTATGAGCCATTCTCCGGGCTAAACTGTGAGTGGACTGCTACACAGATGTTGCTGTTTTTGTCCGAATGAAAGCCTGTTGCACGTGATGTAGTGAGATGTAAATCATGTTCAGGGGTTTAAGTCATCTCATTTAAAGTTGGCCTTCCAGCCTTGGCCCTGCAGTGCCACAACTCTGTTTAATTTCCTGCAGATGTGTTTAGCCTATTTCAGAAATTAAGATTCATGTCTTCGTTGATGTATAGGAAAATGGGTAACTAATTCCTCCATCCTGTTCTATTCCACCAGTAGCTCCTTTTTCATTTCATTACACTGCTTCAAATTAATGAACCAACCCCATCTTTGAGAAGTTACGCTCATTTCTATAAAATAAAATTGCTCTAAAGCTCTAATTCCATTTTGTTAAATGTAGTCAGTGCTTTGATTTTGTGGTCTGGAACAAGACTTGTCATTTTAGGATCCGCTATATTTGCTCATACACAAGCCTTTTACAGTAAAATCCAAGACTTTACCACTGGATCGAGTTTGTATCCTGCTTCTTTTAGGGATTTATTCAGTTCAAGAACTTTGGTTTGGGTTAGAAAAAAGATGGCACTTTAACCCTTTCATGCATGAAAAACCTTAATCAAGATTTTTTTTGTTTTCCTGAGTGTTTTTATTCCTCTTTAAGCATGAAAAAAAAAAAAGAAAACAATACGATTGAAACTTTTCTTCTGAACCTATTTTAAATAGACTTCCAAAAATGTCCACTCAGCTGGAAATTTTTGAAGCAAAGAAACATGTATTTACTGATATATTGTGTGAAAACTATGAAATAAAAACATTTTTGATGCTGCTATTCTGATGTTTTTACACATTTTTTTTTATTGATATTTTGACAGACAGTACAACATATGCCATCATCACAAAATAGAAGACATAAACATCATCCACTGTCTGGTTTTCAAATATGCACCTAAGACAAACACTAACAAACACCAGCAAACAAACAAACAAACAAACAAACAAAAAAAACCACCACTTGTGCCTTACATTTAAGCTCTACATTTGTCCTCTCATTCTACCTCTCAGTCAGTATACTGGATTAGGCCAGACCAGACCCTGCACCTTACGTTTATATAGACATCCTCTCTATTGACGTCAGAAAGGAGCCCCAGACTTTATTGAAAATGTCTTCTCTCCCCATTACTCTGTATGTGACTCACTCAAAGGTAGCCATTGTTGTCATCAATTCAATCCATTCCTTAAAACAGCAGGGACTAGATGACTTCCAGTGTCTCAGAATTATTCTACATCCTGTAGTAGTAGCTAAACGTATCCACAGTCTCTGTCTGGCAGCAGACCCCAAATACACAGAGCTGGAGTCTTGGACAGGTTTTTACACATTTTAACATACTCTAATACTAGTCACTAGTCACTTCATGGAGATAATATGCAAAAAAAACCCTTTTTGTTAAAAAAAAAAAAAAAAAAAAAAAAAGTTAATTGCAGTCTAACAATAATAAGCAATTGATTTACAGTCAAACATGTTATCAAGAACAGCAAAGTTACAGTAATGGTATGAATGTCAGTGTATGGGATGATCCATAAGCGTCCACTGTGTTAGCTGATATGGGACTAAAACAAAAAAAAAAAATCCATGAATATATAAGAGAACACCATAGAACAGCTGTCCACTGTAGTGACCACTATGCATGAAAGGGTTAATTTAACAAGACCAACACTGAATGTTGTAATGACCCCTCAGTGTATTTTGACAATGAAGGCTGGTCTGCACCTATACCCCTGTTGTTCCCTGCTCCCCTACCCGGATCACCATCCCCTCATCTCATCTCATCTCATCTCATCTCATCTCATCTCATCTCATCTCATCTCATCTCATCTCATCTGTGTTACCTTCTTCTATCTGACCCCATGACTGTATAATGATCCCAAAAACCTGAAAATTGTAGTTCAAGATTTCCATCCAAATTTAACGGCTCAACCCCAATTTGACCTTGAAAATGAGGGTGAAGCTCAACACCAAAGGAACTCATCCAAGAGCTTCCAAAGGTGCATTTAAATACCAAACATGAAGGAGATGGAACAATTTTATCAAGGGTAATTGTGTTAAAACATAACAGAACAGAATGGCTATAACATTTGTAATTAAGTGAATGTGGACCAATGTGGGTAGGGGGTGGGGGGGTACTACTTTTTTGGACAACTGGACATGCTTATACCTGTGCTGTGCAAGGTTATTATCAAAAACTAATGAAATGATGAAAACTAGAATTGTAAAAATGTTTTCGTTAACTGAAATAAATAAAAACTATAATTAAAAGAAAAAAAAAGATAACTAACTGAAACTGTATTGTGTGTTTACTAAACTAATTGAAACGTATAAAAATTCTGGATTAAATTTCCTTCATTTTCATCTTTGTCAATGTCGGATTGATATAAAATTGATTTATTTCCCTCAAGCAATTTTAGCTGCTGGCACCATATGATATTTAACGGTCCGTCACTTGTGTTCACTTGTGGTTTAGAGTCATCTTCTGGTCTCCACTCTACCTGGAAACATGGAGACTAAAGTTGGGAGAAAGCAGCAGAGTTCTGTTTGAATTCGACAGTGAAGAAGATAAAAGATATAAAGAAACTAAAACTAAACTAAAACTAAGCATTTAGAAAATAACAAAAACTAAGAAAAACTAGTAAACCTGCTCTAAAAACTAATTAAAACTAACTGAATTAGAGAAAAAAAAGTCAAAACTAAATAAAACTATATACTGTATACTGAAAATGTGTCAGAATAAAAAGATTATTAAAAAAAAAAGAGAGTAATTGTGTTGGCATTGACAGACAAACAGACGCAGCAGGGTACGACCAAACTGCTGCAGATGATAAAAATGCATTTACATATCAATTGCATTTAAATGGAAATAACTCAAGCTGTTTTTTTTTTTCCTAACACTAAACCCAGTCCTGACATTTCCTAAACTGATGGTCAATCAGTCATGTTGATGGACAACAAAGTGGAAATTTTCTTCTTACTTTGACAAAGTGTATGCTGGTGGCATTTTGTTATACTAAATTAGTTCAATTTAGCTCTATAAGGATACACTTTTTTTTTTTTTTTTACAACTTTAACATTTTTCCATATCACCAACATTGACATCATTAAAGCATTTCTTACATAAGTTGTGAACTTGCCCCCCGTCCATCCAGGTGGCATCCCCATAAAATACATGATATGGATGTACGTTTTTAAGGACACAAAATTACATTGACCATAGTTGCCACTAGGGGTACCTTAACCAAAATTAAAAAATAACTAGCACATTGACCCATGGGTATGTTAGTAAATCAGTCTCATCAAAGGTTGAATTATAAAAGCCATTGAAATTCTAGCACTGAATTTTTTTGTACTGAAATCAAGTGATGGAATTTTTTGCCTCTGAATTCAACTCTTATTTTCAATACGCCATCTCATTTTTATTTTTCATTGTTCATAAACTCAGATTAAAGATTTCACATTTAAAAAATTCAAGTAACATAAATTCAAGTTGCTCAAATTTAATAGGCCAAATTCAGATGCCTAAATCCGAGGTATAAAATTCAGATCAAACATCAAACCAAGGATAAGCAATTGATTCTATCTCAAGTCGAATCAACAGCCAGCCAGTCAAGTTACAGTAGGTTAGTCATGTGATGTCGATGCAGGAAGGCAGTCAACTAGTGGGTCTGCAACCATTGACATACCTCGAATTTTGGCATCGAATTTGGCCCATTGAACCTGAGTAACTTCAATTTATATTACTTGAATTTTTTAAATGTGATTTTTTTATTCAGATTTTCTGAACAATGAAAAATAAAAGTGAAAATGGGTATGGAAAATGTAAAGAGTAAAGAGACAAAAAATTCAGATACTAAATTTTAGTGCAAAAAAAAAATCAGTGCTAGAATTTCAATTACTTTTATAAATCAAAGTTTGATGAAACTGATTTACTTCCATATGTGGGGATCTACAGGTTCAAGATGTGGTAGTTTTTATGCTGTCATGTATTCATGCATGCTGTACCATATTTGTCCAGCAGTCACCGCCAAAGCGTTCTTGGTATAGCAGCATGATCGTAAGGCTATTGTATTCCAAAATTACTAATATCTCCCAAAATATTGGTCCTATCAACTTGCTGTTTTCACTAGTCTGTTTCTTGGACAAAAATACCTAAGTATGACAAACTGCAGCGGTCAGCTCTGTACGGATTTAGTGTGAATCCCCGGACACACACACGTGCACACACGTGCACACAGAGGCCACTTGGCTTTTATAATATAGATAATGTTTAGTTGTGTGATAATGGAAAACCCTGGAGGGCAAAAATACCACACGATGAACACTAGATACTTAGTGCAGCCTCATTTTTATTTAATTGTCAAAGGTGAGGCTGATTAGCTAACAATTTTGTCTTAATAATGGCTCATTAGTTTTAGCCGTAGTAGTAGGATGCCTCTTAGATGACATCTTTCAGGTGTGTCACGTTAACAGTTTCTTAAATAACCCCCCTGGAAGCTGTAGAAGTATACTTTCATATATGGGATTCTGTAGAAGCATTACTCAGGCTCGTCTTCTCTTCTGTTACTGCATCCAGCTGAATAATATCCACTGGTTCTGCCCTCCAGGTGGGCGCCACTATGCATGCATGATATCACATTAAAACGCTGAATAACAAAACAGTATCATGTTGTGAAGATGCATGAGATCATGGGAGTTTCATTCACTGCCACTGCCTGAAAATGGATCTGGCTGAGGTACAAATAATGTTTACAGACCATGTAATGCATTCATTTTTGTCATTTTACGTATAACCTTGTACAGTTATGGTTTGTTCTGTCACTTATGTGTCATTCTACAGTCGTAAATGAAATTAAAGTGGTTGGAAACTACAGTTCTGTGCAAAAGCCTTAGCTAATATTAGGTTTGTTGGTTTAGTAAAGGTCAGTCTATGTATTAATATCCAATCTGATATGGAAGGACTCATCACCTCCAACACATGATCAGTGGATCACAGACGTCATGGTTAACCCTTTCATGCATGAAATATGAGAGCCTTAGTCAATATTTTTTTTTGAGTGGTTTTATTCCTTGTTAGGCATGAAAAAAACAATGCAACTGAAATTTTTTATGACCCTATTTTTTATGGAGTTACAAAAATATCCACTCCATGCATTTGATTTTTGAAGCAAAGAAACATGTATTTAAAAGGCATTATCAGAAAGTGATAAACTGTATGAAAACCATGAAATAAAAACATTTTTAAAGCCACTAATGCCATTTTATCACATTTTATCACACTCTAAGACTAGTTGTTACTCAATTCATGGAGATAATATGAAAAAAACAAAAAACAAAAAACATTTTGATTAAGGAAACTGTTAATTACAGTCTAATAACAATTAGAAATTGATTTACACTAAAACATATTACTGCAGATCAGGTTTATCAAGAACAGCAATGTTTTTTTTGTTTTGTTTTTTCCATTTTATTTATTTATTTAGACAAGGACAATGCAAAATATACATTAACCTTAAAAAGGACAGCTGTAGTGTGCCAGGTTCTAGCACTAGTGCTCATTTCCACCTGTAGTCCCTGAACCGGCTCATGTTCTAATTAAAAAACAGACATTAATAAAAACTAAAACATTAAAAAAAAAAAACAGTAAAAAATGCATTTCTATAACTCCATCTTTATAAAATATTCATTCACATCCAACCATTCACTCTTATTCATCCCACTGCAGTCTGTCACACACATTAATGGTATGAACTGCAGTTTATTATGGGATGGTGCATAAGTGTCCACTGTGTCGGCTGATATGGAACTAAAACAGCAAAACCCATGAATATACAAGAGAACAGCTGTAAAATAACTGTCCCCTGTAGTGACCGGTATGCATGAAAGGGTTAACATAAAGTTACAAAAAATTAGGAGGTTGTGAGTGGGGGGTTGATGGTGTCCTCCCCTCCTTAGGCTCTGCGTGCTGCCCCCCCCATTTCCATATTAATTTAAATTAATTCATATAAACTCAAACTAATTGTAACTGATACAAATACATTATTACAAATATTAAATTATTTATTATTTAACCCATTGTTGCACTGTAGCTCCCTCTGCTGCTACCGCCACCACAATAATACTAGCAAATTAGGCTACTGGTATTATTATTAGTAGTATTATTACAACAATTATTATTTTCCCCCTCACTCCCCCCTCTCTCTTTCTCACTTTCATTCACACCCCCCTCTTCCCCTTTTCCTTATTGCTCTTAACCAAGGTATATTCTTTAATGCTCTTTACATTTATTATCTTTTTCATTGTAATATTATGTTGTCGCTGTTGTTTGTCAATACTCTGTCATTGTTGTTTTTGGTTTATTTATTTGTTTGATTTTCCCTTTGTTTATGTGTTGTTTTTCTGTCCACAATCAATAAAAAAGAAAAGTTAGAAAAAATTAGTTGCACCCTAAATAAGTCTATCAATACATTTTACTAAATATGGGAGCCTCTTTTACACTGCGTGAATATGTTACCTGGTCTGGAACTTTAAATATATTTCAAGTGTTTATATTGTTATTGACCTGTTTTGTTTGTTTATTTATTTTCTGTCTTTCTTTAACGGTACCAGAAGGCATGGTCTTGGCTGTCTTTTTATGTGTGTTTTGTTTGTATTGCCTTTTCTTTTTTTTTTTTTTTCTCCTTGGGTTCTGTTTGTTTATCTTGTCCAATGTCAATCTCTGTATCATGAATACATAACTTGAAATTCTAAATGTTATATTTGTTAAATGAAAAGTTCTATAAATGTTGAAAAGTTCTATAAGTAAAGTAAAAAAAAAAAAAATCCAATCTGATATATGCGAAGTATGTACAGCAGTAAAACTAATATTTCAGTGAAAAAACAGCTCCTGTAAATCAAAGTGGTTGTATTTAGTGTGACCTCCCTTTGCACTTAACGTGTCTTTAACCTTTTTGTTCAGACAATATGAGATTTATTGCGATGCATTCATTTTCTGATGTATTGATTGAAACCTCGTATAATGCATGTCAGATGTTTGTAATAGTTTGTGCTGCTTCTTGTCATGGGGTCAGATGTCACCCTAAATAGTGACTTTAACATTTAAAATATGTACAACCCGAAGCTAAAGGTGTGCTATGACTTTTGTGCAGTACTGTAAATCAAACAGGCAGCGAAATTAAGTGAAATATGGATTTTTCTGTTTCTCTGCATTGCTGGAAATATCTGATACTATGTAAACAATTCAGAAAACATAAAAGGCCTAGTCATGTTTCCATACTGTAATGTGTAAATGATACATATTACAGCTTTAAAGTCCCAGCTTCACTTTCATCACCCTGCCTCTAAATCACCGTCCTGACCTCACTAAACATGAGCTGCAGCTTTCCCACTGATTCTGAGCAGCTATTCATTAAAAACATCACCTCTACTTAGCCAACTTTTACCTCTAAGCATCACAGGTATTGTGTTTTAAGAATACAGAAGAACTCATCCTCGGTCTGTCCTGGTGCAGTGGGCAGTGGCTGTGCATTTCTAACCCTCCCCCCCGAAGCTTTGATCGCTCACGTTCAAAGACTGCCTCCACCCCGAGCACCTGGATCTGCCTCGGTGTTTATGAGGCGCAACCATGTGGCAGAAATGATAATAATAGTTATTATATTCATCTACTGCTGTTTGAAAGGTGGATGTCACCGTGGAATGGGTGCTCGTGAACCATTAAGTTACAAAACAAAAATGGAGAAGTAAAGATGAAAGTGAAACAACTTATAACTTGATTATTTGAGTCTATAATGCAGGTTAGAGCGCACGACAAGAAATTATGTATCATGTGTTTCCCAAGGTTTTTTCACCTCAAGACTAAAAGGATAGTTTTTATTTCCTCAGGGCCTAAATTTGCAATAATGGATCATGATATTTCATTTACTAACTGGAAGCACTCGGAGAGTACGGACCTCCACAGCAACCCGGTGATTAATCTGGTTACAAATATTATACATTTGACAGCACTAATTAAAATAAAAGATTGTTCCTTACATTCCAACAAAGTGCATGTAAATTATTATTACCTCCGCCAAGGAGGTTATGTTTTTGTCGGCGTTGGTTTGTCTGTCAGTCTGTCTGTGTGCAAGATAACTCAAAAAGTTATGGACAAATTTGGATGAAAATTTCAGGAAATTTTGATACTGGCACAAGGAACAAATGATAAAATTTTGGTGGTGATCGGGGGTGGGGGGGGCCTCTGATCTGCCTTGTCGGAGGTCTGTGCTCTCTTTTCTAAAAAAGCACTCGTAGAGCACAGACCAAGGCAGATCAGTGCCCCCCCGATCACCACCAAAATTTTATCATTTGTTCCTTGTGCCAGTATCAAAATTTCCTGAAATTTTCATCCAAATCTGCCCATAAGTTTTTGAGTTATCTTGCACACAGACAGACAGACAGACAGACAAACCAACACCGACAAAAACATAACCTCCTTGGTGGAGGTAATTATAATTTACATGCACTTTGCTGGAATGTAAGGAACAATCTTTTATTTTAATTAGTGCTGTCAAATGTATAATATTTGTAACCAGATTAATCACCGGGTCGCTGTGGATTAATTTCCATTAATCAAGATTAAATATCATTAATTTTTAATCCATATTAGTCGTGTTTTATTTTGCATGAGCAAACAGACTCAAGAAAGAACAGAATATATATGTACTTAACATGTTTGTCACAAACTGGGCGACATGTTAGCTGAAGTGCTAGCAGAACCCCCAACTAACATGTTTCATGTTAATGTGGTATTTCAAGCTGGAAGTGCTTCAGTGAAAAGAAAACTCCTTCCTGCAGAGTGTGGATAATACTTTATGTCGGTTGACTGCCCCGTCTTGGTTTTGTTGTCCTCATATTTCCATCCAGAGGACCAACGTGCTGTTTAGTTTCTTCCATCTTTATGGGCTGGTTCTGCTGCCTGTCACTACCGGATCAAATGACCATTTGTTCATACGTGACTAACTCTGCTTGGACAAACTGCCTCAAATGCATTGGCAGAGATGCTCAGAGTCATTCTGTGCTGCAGATGGGTTAATGGAGTTAACATTTTTAATCAGATTAATCATGATGATGGATTAATCCACATTAATTTTGACTTATTTTGATTAATTTTAATGATTAAAATTCATATTAATGTTATGTATTTTACTCAGACAACTGATGATTCAATAAAAGCACCAGTGTGACCCATTGTGGGTCCGAATCCCAAGTTTGTGAAATCCAGAAGTAGTTCAGTTAACTTTCTGACGACTAGACTGACTCCTTTTAACCTCGTGCTATTTATGCATTTTTGTGCTTATTCTAAATTCTGACAGAAATTAATTTAGGAGCTCAGTGGCTGTGGTAACCCACCTGATTAAACAAACGCCTGCAGCACTGATAGTCAAGGCCCCACAGCACTATCTTGGCATCCATCCTTGCCTTTTTCATCCCTGTACTCAAATGCTAAAACCTTATGTACACTGACTGATTAATCTGAAGTTGTGCTGAACAAATTACTGGCAGAGACTGAGGAAGTCACCCAAGTTAAAATCTCATTTATAACCAAGTTCATTTTCTTCTTTTTTTTGTGGAACCCGTCACTTCTGCCAGACGGTCTACACGGATGTTGTTTTTTTATTGCTGTGCTAAGTTGTTGCAGCTTTGACTAATGGCGTTTCCCAGTCTAACATGTGCAGATAAGATAAGAAAATCTTTATTTAGATAAGATAATCTTCATTTGTCACATACACAATTATACACAGTACAATACACAGTGAAACGTGTTTTGTACCTGCATCCAGTTTAAATAGAAAAATTTTTTAAATAAAGGTTCAATTAAAAAATAAAAATGAAGGTTCAATAGAAAAATAAGGTTCCGAAATATATGTACATATACATAAAAAGTCAAATAAGCAGAAGGAACACTGTTATATATTATATAAGGTGCAGATAAACATATTTAATGCAAAAGGGATGGCATAAGAGAGCTTCTGCAAATGTTTATTTCGGTAATTAAAAGATCTTTGACACTGACCCCAACAGTGAAATCCATTTATGGGGGTGAGACCCCATAAAGTGCAGTCATTCCACAGATCCCCCGGGGAACCATAGAGGGGGGCCTTGACAGTGCAGTTTCAGCCGAGACAAAGACTGGATTACCAAGATGATAAACAAGGATGGAGTAATTCAACACATTTTTCATGATTCTGTTTAAAATGAAAGGGACGTCCATCATGATTTAATTCTGCGTGTTATACATAATGAGTTAAATCAAGTATTTATCATTTCAGTTTATAAATCCAACACATTACATTCTCCATTTTTTACCATCAACATGATGAGAAAAATCTCTAAAAATGAAACAATGCTCCTAACAAGTCCAGCATGTGCATCCAAACCCTCATATATCTTATTCTGCTGCACCAAAAAAGCTTTCCTGTCATCTCCAAACACTATTAAAATCATTCCTTGTGGACTCCTGGTGGACACAGTCCCACATATACACATATACACAGTTGTCCCACTACATAAAATCCTTGCTAAATCACCAAGTCTCCAACAAATGCCCTTTTTACTTCTGCTTGACATTTAAGGTTCCCACAAATAAATGAGCCTTAATACCAGTCTGTGGAGATTTACATATTAATTTGGAACCAGAGGTTTGGGGCCACAGATGGTGTTTATCGGCTTCCTCCCTCTGTCTAAAGACATGCATCTTAATAGGTTAATTGGTCAACTTAAAGCGCCCATAGGTGTGAAAGTGAGAGTGAATTCCTGTTGGTCTGTGTATGTCAGCCCTGCATAGAAGTGGTGACACGTCCAGGTTGTACCACGCCTTCGAACAGTGGTAGCTGAGATGGGCTTCAGTGCACCTGTGACCCTCTGGACATTAAGTGGTTCAGAAAATGGGTGAAATATTACCCCACTCCCCCGAAGGGGAGGCCAGGGGAATTGTTTTTGGTTCGGTTTGTTTCTTTGTTTAACACTTTAGCAGCAAAACTACTGGTTGAATTCATACCAAATTGGATCTATAAATTGCCAGTTAACCAGAATACTGTAAGACCAGATAGTTGAGTTTACTTTAAAAATCTCAGGTAACTCGTTGCCTTAAAAAATGTAAGTAGTGAGTAATGAAAACTTGAGTGTATTAAACTTAAATGCTTGATTTGAATGAGTGATGTGACATTCACGAACGAATCGAATCTTTTGAACGGCTCTTTGAAATGAACGATGGGAACCGAGTCTTTGTAAAGAGCCGTTCATGTATTTATTTATTTTTAAGGAGGGAGTGTCTGATTGCCTGTCAATTTAGCATCACTGGGGAGGCATTGGGCAGGAGGAGAATGTTTGAGCAGAAAAAAAAAAGTGCACTGCGCATGTCTCATGGCAAGAAGTTAGCAACAAAACAACAGTTTGAAGTGTGAGGTGAGCATAGAAAAATTCGAGAGTGAGTGACCACCTGTGAGTAATGAGCCAAAGAAAAAGCAGTAGTATTTGGATGCACTTTTCAGAAAGAAAAGCTGGGCATGCAACATGAGAATTGCGCTATAGTTCAGGTATTTAAGTAATTGCAGTGATTAGTCACTGTTGCGTTTTGTGCATTTTTTCCATATGTTAACACACATTTATTGTTCTTCTTTTGAGGAGAACAAAATGTTATTTCATAAGAAAATGTTTTATTTTCTTCTTCATTTTTAGGCTACAGACTAGTCCACATAATGTTCCGTGATGTTTTTTTTGTCCAATTCCAGCATTTGCCTAATGTCACCTCTCATGTCATGTATTTAGCCCACACATTTGAACTAACTATTATTTTTTACAGTAAGATAATATTTACTGCTGCACCAATTAAACACCTTTAAAATGTAATGTCAATCATCACATGTAGCCTATTTAGTCATTAAAACATTGGTGTTTCAAAATAATGCAAGAAACATAAAAGAGTCAGTCTTTTGAATGGCAATTTTCAGTGAACGGCTCCTGATTGAACAACTCCCTTCAAAGAGCCAAAAGTCCCATCAGTAATTTGAATGGAATTGCTATTTTAAGTACAACACACTAAATGCTTTGTATAATCATTAGACTTAATATTATCAGTTGATTTACATTAAAATCTTTTGCAATAAGAAGTGCTTTGCACAAGTATTCAATTTAACATGCTGTAGCATGGATGGAAGGTTGATCAGAGTCATTTGCCAGTACAGGAAATTCTTTTAATTTGGCAAGGCATTGAGAATTTCATAGTACAAGTATATTGTAAATGAACAGTAAATCTATTGTTGGTCCTATGGCTTTCACTCATGGTGCAGCTCTACAAAAATACAAAAACAAACACAAAAAGGCCAATAAACACTGACAGACACACATTAAGCCAAAACTAACACTAACATCACAACCCCGCTGAACCCCTGCACAGAAATAGAACACATTTACAACAACATGCCCAATACCCACAATGCAATGCAGAGATAAAAAGGTGTGGTCATGACTAAAACTTAGTGAATTAAATCCAGTCAACTTAAACTTTTTTGTACTTTCAACTATGTCTACAAATTAGTAGAATATATTTAACATTTTATAGTAATGTCATAAAACTTAAATCATTTAAGTTCAATGTAATTAAAGCATTTTAGTAAATACAACTTCCAGGCTTATAGTGTACATTTTGGGAAAAGTAGGTCAAAGTTCAAATTTTTTTATGAATTTTAAACTTTTTTTTTTCCCATTTACTTATAATGGCTGAAATTTGTCTGTGCTGCCTATGTCTATTGTAACATTAACACACGCATAGACATGATGACATCAGCTGGATCGATGCCAAAAAAAGCTACAATACATGCGAGGGGCGGGGTTTGTTGTGCCTGGCACCACTTGTTATTATTTTGATTTAGGAGAGGACATGTGTCGTCACTAATTAACTTGAAGTTAAATTTAACCTTTTGGTGGTTCTAGTGTTAAATTTTAGTTTTTCTAATTAAACAAAAGACAAGGTAAATGTGTTGTATTTGAAAATATAATTGAGGCTTGTTTACATGACCATAAAAATCTGATGACTGGGAATAATCAGATCTGACGCATTTACCTGCATAACCGAAAAACCTTGGTTAAGATGCTCCAGTCCATTATCAAATTTCTTTCAGAGTACGTACTGTAAAAAGTGACGATAGACTCAAACTTCCTGTAAATGTCTTCCGTTCACGTTTGACTATGTAATTTATGTTTTCTGTGATTTCAGTTGTGTTTACACATGCACAGATGTAACAGCGAAAAAACTCAGATTAATATACATACAGGAATGCATCAGAGTATTGGGGAGAAACCTAGGTGTGTTAGTCCGATTTCTCATAATCAGATTACTGCTGTTATCTGATAAACCATATGAGATTATAATATTTACCTGATCTCTTTAATAATCTGATAACTTCAGAAATCAGATAATGATCAGAGTATTAGTGTGCATGTAAACAGGCTCAGTTTTTTACCTGAAATGGCCATACATGGTCAAATTGACCACCCAAAATTCAACGACATTGTCAGAGTTTGACATAGAAGGGGGGACCCAGCCATAAACTTGTTATTATTTTGGTTTAGGGGAGGACATGTGTCGTAACTAATGAACTTGAAGTTAAATTTAACCTGTCAGGCCCAACAGTCAACCTGTTAGGTATTTAGCAGTTTTTGGTGGTTCTAGTGTTAAATTTTAGTTTTTCTAATTAAACAAAAGACAAAGTAAATGTGTTGTATTTGAAAATATCATTGAGGTTTGTTTACATGACCATAAATATCCGATAACTGGGAAAAATCAGATCTGACACATTTGCCTGCATAATCGAAAAACCCTGGTTTAGACGCTCCAGTTCATCATCGAATTTCTTTCAGAGTACATATTATACAAAGTGACGATAGACTCAAACTTCCTGTCAATGTCTTCCGTTCACGTTTGACTATGTAATTTACGTTTTCTGTGATTTCAATTGTGTTTACACATGAGTAGATGTAACAGAATGAAATAATTCAGATTAATACACATACAGGAATACATCGGAGTATTGGGGAGAAATCCAGGTGCGTTAGTCCGATTTCTCATAATCAGATTATTAGGGTGGTCCAACAATCATGGTAAAAACTAAAGTTTCAGATAACCTCAATTAGAACCCTGCATTAAGTTTTGGCTTTCAAAAGATGATTTAGGAAAAAATTTGGAAGAAAAAGGAGATGTTTTAGAGGTTGCACAAGTTGCAGTTTCCTGGAAATTGACTAATTTTGCATTTTCAGCATAGCCGAGCTGACCTGCTAAGAGAAGCAGCAGTATCAAAACCAAGGTTTTAGTGCTTCATCTAGCAATATACGTATGTATGAAGTAAGGCCACCGACATCTGTGGTACTGGAGTGAAGAATTGGTTGGCCTGGCAGTCTTCAACTCCAGTGTGACACCAGAGCAGAAGCAGCTGATGGTTCACAACATAATGGAAAATGAAGGTTCAGAGGTTCCACTAAAGCGTTGGGATGCCCTTAATCAAGCAGATTATGAAGGGAAGCAGATCAGTGATTTTGTCACCACCAGCACCATGCGTTTGTTTGAAACTTTGGATCTGCCACAAACATTCTTCAGAATTCCTCCAGAAGACTGGGCTGATGATGAAGACTTTCAGAAGGCTGATCAAACTGTGCATTCCAGAAAAGTTGTCAATGATGTTGCTGAAAAACGAGTGGAGCTTATTCAAGACTTCAACTGTAGCCGAACAAAAAAATGAAGATCACAAACAGTACTGGCTCCAAGTTGTCAAAGAACACAGGAACGTTTTTTGTAATTTCAATAAAGCAACAGTGGTTGCTGGACTTTCTAAGTAACATTTTTATGCGAGTTGCAGTTTGATTTTGAGAATAAAATGACAAATTATTCTAATATACCTTATTCATTTGGCTAGTTATGTTAGACTATATAGAGCAATCTTCTCGTGTCTTGTGCAACCTCTAAATATTAATTAATTTGCATAAAATTTGGACCGAAGTAATTTGGCCAGATATGGAACCAAATGCAGGGTTCTAATCCAGAGAATCTTCAAAAAAAAATTTTTGGACCACCCTACACATTACTGCTGTTATCTGATAAACCATATCAGATTATAATATTTACCTGATCTCTTTAATAATCTGATAACTCCAGAAATCAGATAATGATCAGAGTATTAGTGTGCATGTAAACAGGCTCAGTTTTTTACCTGAAATGGCCATACATGGTCAAATTGACCACCCAAAATTCAACAATATCATCAGAGTTGGACACAGAAGGGGGGACCCAGCCATAGACTTGCAAAAACCAGGAATATATGAATGAAACTAAGCTTACAAACAACACTGGGGAATGAAACAAAACCCCATAAAAACAGAAATAAGAGGGAACCCAAGAACATGAAGGTTGGTGGGAAATGAGGAGGAACCTGGAGCATGGGAGCTGACATATACGAGACAGACTCATGGAAGAACAAAGGAAAGGTGGGTCTATATCTAGAGTATGAGATTACTGAAGCGGAAACAGGTGAGTATGTGTGGAGACAGTACAAGAGGAGGGAAACTGCAGGTGGGAGGAGGTGGAAATAAACAGATAAATGACAGGTAAAGAGGACATCTAACAAAATAAAACAGGAAGCAGAATACGGACTTTGACAGATATTTGTTCACATGGTTGATCCTGTGTCTTCTGTGTTGCTTAGCGACTATCATCATCTCTATAAAAACAAATGTGCAGCAGAAGTAACCGCTGCAGCAGACAGCAAAATTAATTTCCCTATGGAGAAATACTCCTGTGAGCATCATATCATTATTCTTTGCAAGTAAATTTACGATATAATACAAGTTGTTAAATATGAATTCTGGTCTTATTTGTTTCCATTAAGATACCCAGACACAATAAATGCATAATTATCTATCATGAGACATTCTAAAGTTTGGAATGCGTGGTCATAATGGTCACTTATTGCAGTTCTAGTGTTTTGGAAGTCCTAAAACAAGGAATATAAAATACACTAGTCTGACCAGTGTCTTTATCCTCAGATTAAATTACTCAGGTTTGTCGCTTTTATGGGTTTTCTAGCGCGTTGACCTGTGCAGATCCACAGGTTCTAGATGTGGTAGTTTTTATGCTGTTGTGTATTCGTGCATGCTGTACCACATTTGTCCAGCAGTCACCGCCAAAGCATTCTGACCATAGCATCTTGATTATAAGGCTATTGTATTCCAAAATTACTAATATCTCCCAAAATTTTGGTCCTATCAACTTGCTTTTTTCACTAGTCTGTTCCTTAACCAAAAATACATAAATATGACAAACTACAGCAGTCAGCTCTGTACGGATTTCGTGTGAATCCCTAGACACACACACATGCACACACAGGCCACTTAGCTTTTATAACATAGATACATCATTGATTTGTAACCACAGTCCATACAACCTGCTGGAGCTACTTATTAAAATGTACAAATAATCCTCCCTGCACCACACTAATTCATGTTTACATCACCCATAGGACCTGCTGATCCCCCTTAAAGAATTTAATTACATTTTAAATCGAAAACTGTTTATATCATTACGTCCTGTCCCGAAAGCTGTTTCAGCAGCTTTTCCACCCCGCTAAGAATAAAACTGGATGAATCTCTGAATACTGGGGGGTTGTGGTCAGTAATTGAAAAAACTTCAACCCACTGGCAAAGAAGGTCCACTCCTGGAAGCATCAGTCCAGCTTTAGAGGATGTGAATAATATTGGTGTAAATGCATGATTTATGGTTACGGTGGATCTAGAAAGTGGTGACATGGCGCATTACCTTTCATAAACATACAACGAGTGGCAGCAGGGGTGAACGCACCTTATGTAAATCCTACATGACTCCTTTCATTCCTGCGGCTCGCCACAGATCCAGGAGGTTGGCGGTGGGCCTCCGACACAGAGACTCTCTGTTCTCTGAGATCTTCTGAGATCCCGTTGACCAAGAATGACCTCCAGATCTGGGGCTGCTCAGGGATCCTCAGCGTGGGCTGTGCTGCAGCGTGAAGCCCAATAAAACATCACATTTGTTGCTTGTGTCAGAAATCCTCCTTCATCCCACATTGTGTTATTTCCTACTACCCAGTTTTTCCTCTGCATCAGTTTGTTCCACTAGAACTTTCAACCTCCCACACTGCTCACCTTCAGCTTCTTTCACCCTACCTAATGATCTTCTCATTCTTCTATACCAGTGTGACATCTTGATGGGGGTGTCAATTTTTACCGGCTCCTCTAGTCTGTACAATTTCAACAGGTTTTAAAGTTTATTGGCAGCTACACTGAAGAACTTTGGTGCAGTAAACTTGGGTTGAGCATGAATGCAGACTGAGATGATAACACCTACTGAATCTCAGGTGATACACTTCTTATGCAACAACATTATTTCCTTTTTCTAGGTCATTTCTTAAGTTTTAATTCTGCTGCAGTCCACAAAACACCTCCAGCTGCTGTCTATCATAGGGATGTGAATCCCCACCACTGAGGGAGAGACAATACACATCTCAATACGCTGCCAGCGATATGATACATTAACGATACAGTGAAGCCAACTGCCGATACAATGTGACACAATTCATCCCTGGTTACGATGTGATTCGATTCATTAATGATTTGACAGTCGCCCTAAATATTAAATCATAAACAAAAAAATGTTTTTTCATTACATTTGTTTTTAATCTCATTCTCTACTTATTCAATACACGGTATATTCAATACTGGTAACTGTATTTGAATTGCATTTTAAATGGTATTTTGAATTGTATTTTAACCCTTTCATGTATACTGGTCACTACAGTGGACAGCTATTCTACAGCTGTTCTCTTATACATTCATGGATTTTTTTGTTTGTTTTTGCATATATCTTTATTAAAGTTTTAAGACACTACATATCTTTTCTGACATGAATTGGTACATTGTGTAGATCTCCCCTGAGCATACTCTCACCCCCAGAACTACAAGCCCCCCCCCCCAGTTTTCACACAATTTATCTGTAAATACATGTTTCTTCGTTTCAAAAATTAAATGCAAGGTGTCCAGCTGAATGGACATTTTTGCAACTTCATGTAAAATAGGTTCATAAGATCATTTTTATTAGTAGTAGTAGTAGTAGTAGTAGTTGTATGTCTTTTTTTAACTTTATTTTTTGTTTTTTATATAGTTTTCATTTATTTATCTATTTATTTTTTCCTAAGAAAATTTTCAATTGCATTGTTTTTTTCATGCCTAAAGAGAAATAAAAACACTCAGGAAAAAATAAATCTTGATTAAGGTTCTCATAATTCGTGCAGGGTTAATTGAAAGGGTTAATTGTCTCGCACTGTAAAGCACTTTGTGACTCCCTGTCTGAAAATGCTCTATAAATAAAATTTACTAAGTTACTTAACACATTTATTTAGGCAATTTCTTTTTGCCCTCTTAATAAAAAAAAAACAAAACAAAACAAACACATGGCCCATTCACAAACAGTCCTTTTACTAATAGTATTCTCTTTCTGTAATTTTACAATGTTTAACAAAACACTTAGAAAACTTCACTATAAACATTTCCCCGCATCAACAACCAACAGCAGTGGAAGATCCAATGCACTGCTGCAATGGACCTGGTAGATTCTAGAGTATTTTAGACACTTACAAAAGATGTCAATCAATCATGTACAATATTCAGATTATTTTCATGATTTGATTCTGTCATAATTCTGCTGTGTCCATCTCACAGATGTGTCCCTGCAGACCATGATCTACTGCAGGTAAAACAATGACTATAGAAAGCTAAATTAATCATTATATTTCAGTTCAATAAATGAATTTAGCCCCTTCTGAAGCCTAACTGGTGTCGTAGTCAAGATAGTAGTTAACAGTAAACGGGCAAACACCACTGTTGTTGACTGTTTAGACCTGGACATGAGTTTTACAACATCTTAACATCTGACTTAACAAGTGGGTAATGCTGTCAAGGTACAAGAATAAAATAATGTCTAAGTGCTGCTATAGCTGTAAATAATGAATATGTGGTTCTGGTCTTGAAGAGAGGCCAGCTCCTGACACTAGAAAAGCTTAGTTAGTAACTTTAGCTCTGCAAACTTGCAAGTTGCATTGATCGACGTTTCCTTTTTTGAGTTCCTATTGGTTGTTATTAAAACATTGTGTTTGTGTTGTGACATTTTGTTTGTGAACCTTTGGCCACCATAACCAAAGATCTTACTATATTTTGTCATCTTTCGTGAAAACCCAAAATCGCTCATGTACTCAGCTTAATATGAATATCGAGGGGGCGAGGTTTGCCGGAGGAGCTTTGGATGAGGATATAAAGATACTGTATATCTTTTGTGGAGGTGTTTTTAGTGATTGGCAGATGTGACTTTTACAACAGATGTGACTACAAACTGTAGCAGAAACAAGACTCAACAAATCAAAGTGTACCTTCATTAGTTTAAGATCATAAATGGGTGATGAAACTTGTGTGTATGACATCCCTACCAATGCTCATCTTGCAAAATTACATCAGATTTAGAGTTTATTTGGACATTTATTTAACCCGTAAGCCCTTTTGTGGCAGTTCCTAAATGAATTTTTCTCTCTATTTAATTTTTCCTTAGTGATTTGTCACCATTTCTTAAAATATCATCCTCTGAATTTTGCATTTTTCCCGTGAAAATCGTCTGTTTTCCAATATTTAATTGACTGATCATGAAGATGTTTGTAAAAGCTCAGAAAAAGTCAAAGGTTATTGTATCGAAACAGAAAAAACTAAAGGTGACTTTTTTCAGTAAAATATATCATTATCCCTCCGGTATCTGGGTGCGCCTTTTAGGCACACTTTGCAATTTGTGCCAAAAAACTTCATATTATTTTTCACAATTTAAATAAGGTCAGAATTCAAGTTGTTCATTTTTGCATGATCTTTAAAATTCTGGCCATCAACTAAAATTTGCACACTGTAAACAAAAGAAAATTACAAGACTAGCATCTGTCTCCCAAGTGTGCCTAAAACGCACTATTTCTTCCATTTGATATGTATGATTAGGGCTGACCTTGATTTACGAAAACAAAATCAAATTAGAGCAGAAAAATAAATCAATATATTATATGTAATAACTTGATTTATAGGTGTGCCATTTTGGCACACTTGGTGACAGATGCTAGTATTTTTAAACATTTGACCTAGCGCCAAAAACAATAATGCAAATTAACCAATGTTGGAGTTAATCCCTGACATATGCCAGGCTGCAAAAATCTAATTATATGTGATCCACTTTTTATGTAGAATACTGAAAAAAAAATAATTTTTTGTGTTTTTTGCATCTAAAAAAAATGGTTTGTTTCCATTACAAACACGGCATTTTAATGGTTAAAAAAATGTGACAATTATTGAGTATTTGGTATTTTTATTTACGACTCAAGTTGATGAAATAGAAAAAAGTGTAAAAGAATTAAAAACAAACTGTATGAAAATTTTTTTGACATTATTCCACAAGTGTGCCAAAAAGGCACACTTGGTGCTTTGTAAGTGCCTTGCTGGACAGGATACCGGAGGGTTAACCGAACATAAACCCAGTGTCTGAATCCACTGTCATTCATCAAACTCCATTGGTTTTACTGGTGAATCAATGTTGTAGAAGATGACAGTGTTTTCATGTTCACTACGGAGCCTCTGAACGTCCAAATGGGTCATATCTGACGACCATGAAAAGATAAACTATTTTACATCAATTATTTACATGTATTAATAGGATTAGTGGATCAACAGTTTAGATCAGTAGATGCTTTTGGTCAACAGTGGATGTTTGGGCCTTTATGGGTTAAAAGGACAGCTCTAGAGGAAGGATATCTTGCTTTGGTAAATGTCTGTTGCTCTTTTGGACGGGAGGCACTAAAACACGTGAAGGAAAGCCAAGGAAAAGACCCGAATAGGGCCTCATCTCCGCTTTACTCTCATTCAATTCGTCCAAGTACTTGTACCATTCACCGTTTCCTTGTTCTCCGCCAGGTCGTCTTTGCGTGTTACACTGAAACTTTCCAGCATTACACTCCACTCCTACATTTTTCCAGACCTTCATGTGATCTTGACCCTCAGCGTTCGCTTTGTGAGCGCCATTTGATCCCGTCACCTGGTTTCCTGTCTTCTCCCCAGAGTGAAACAACAGAACGTCGTCCTCTTTGTTAACTACCTCTGAGAGGTTTCCTGTCTTCGCCTGACTCTTGGATCTGACTCTACGAGTGTTTTCCGGATTCCTGCTCTTTCTCCTTCCGCCTTTTCAGTGTGTCTGCTTTTCTATCCCTGGTTCATATACCAGACCTTGCCTCCTTCTGTTCCTCCTTCTATCTGCTCACTGTATCCAGACTGATTCAATAAGATTTTAATCATTATGATTCAGTGGCGGCTGCTCATCTTTCAGAGAGGGAAGCTCATTGTCAGTTTACATCAAAAAAAAAAAAAAGTCAAGTTATTTAAACATAAATTCGGCCCTCCGCTCCTTTTTAAGTAAATGGTCATATCATACCAACTAAACAATAAAACATTGAAATTATGTTAAATTGAAACAAGGAAGTACAATGAGCGTGTTTTATTTACACTGCAAGAAATGAACAAGTAATTTCGTAGTGGTTTCTCTCTTGATTTCACAAGCGGAATGCGTGACGGTATTAAACTGAACTCTGTCAGTGAAGGAGTAGATCTCAAACTAGCCGTCAATCAAATGGGATTTAGCCTTTTGACTGATCCTCCAATCAGCACATGGGATTCTGGTGGCATTTATCCAAGTACCGTCCAGTTTTGAGGCAATGAAAAAAACTGTTCCACTCAGTCCCATTGAAGTGCATTGATGCCAGGTGTCTACAAATGCACTGAGCAGAGATCGTATGAGAAAACAGCGCAACGGTGTAATGCTGAAAGTACAGACTCTGAACCCAAATGCAGAACTCGGAGACAGATATAAAAGTTCAGAGTTTATTAGTCACTGATAGTACTAACAGGTAAGTAATGACAATAATTAACATCTTGAGGACAGTGGTCGGGGAGATCCTCTTCGGATTTGTCCTCTGGACTGAGGACGTGAACCCTCTGTACGGCTCAGTGTTTTGAGTCGGTATCCCAACTAGGGAAAAGCAGAGGGAGGTCAGTGACGGAAACAGGTCATGCACGGGTAAGCTATCAGCCGGGCAACAGGACATAAGGGATAGACAAAGCTCACGTACCATAAAGTCAGGCGATGAGGTCAAAACCAGGAAGGCAGATGGAGGCAGACAAAACTGACAGGGAGCAGGCAAAAAACGAGATGGCAAAACGGGTCAAAAAACAGGAAGGCAGACAAACAGACAGGATCAGAACGCTGGTAAGTAGACTACGAGAGAATACGAACTGGCAGCTGACCTGGGGAAAAGACAGGACTTAAATACACAAAAGGGAGGGAAGACAACGAGACACAGGTGGCACAAATCAGGGCGGAGTCAGGTAATCAGGGAAAAGGTGAACATGATCAAGGAAGGGAAGTAAAGACGACAGACAAGACACATGAGGGAAAATTAACAAAATAAAACAGGAAGTGACAGACAAACATGAAAGACAGACAAAACCAGACTAACGTCTGGTGGCAGGCTTGACAAACAGGAATGTATGAGAAGTGAACAACATCGCGTCTGCTGATTTGTGATAAAACTAATTCTGAATGAACTCGTCCTTCAGATGAACGTGTTCTAACACATTTGTAGTCAATAAAATGTCAACACAACCGTACATATTTAACCATTTAATTTTCGTAATTTTTGGGGAAGCCGGGCTTCCCTTGCAGTCTATGAGAAATCGCCACTGTTATAATGGCACTCATGTTCATTGCTTTTTCTGTCTCTTATCCAACCCTTGCTCAATAAACTCTCAAATGACTCAAAATGCAGCAACCAGACTCATAATCATGTCCAACAGAAGAGAAAACATCACACAGGATTTAAAAGCGCCTCACTGGCTTCATGTACATTTTGGAGTATATCTTAAAGTCTTAATGATCACTTCTAAAGCTTGGAGAGGCCTGGCTCCAGAATATACAGCTGACCTTCTGACCTTGTGCACGTCTAAATGCAACCTGAGAGGCTTTGGTCATTAAAAGGACATTCTACGCTGGAGCCTCAGAACTACAGGTGAATGGACCTTTTCTGTTTTGGCCCCAAAGTTGTGCAATGACCTGCCTACCCGAGGAGATCATGGAAACTATCTTTTTGAAGTGACTTCCAAGAAAACTCCAAAGAGGCATCGTACACTGTTGTTGGATTACCAGGAAGACAACCTGTAGAGCTGTTGCTCTGAAACTGAAGTTATGGGATCCCCCCTCTTTCTTTTTTTTCCTGCTGTCTGCTTTAACCAAAGCCCCTGAACCTTATTCCATACACTGACACAGAGGTGCAGCTTCTCATTCTTATCCAGTCATTATAAAACTGCATATCATAGACCACAGGTGTCAAACATGCGGCTCGGGGGCCAAATCCGGCCCGCCAAAGGGTCCAATCTGGCCCGCGGGATGAATTTGTGTAATGCAAAAATTACACTGAAGATATTAACAATCAATGGTGTCAAAACCATTTTAATTCAGGTTCCACATACAGACGCATAAACCAATTAGATTTCAAGTGGGCCAGAACCAGTAAAATGTTATCATAATAACCTATAAATAATGACAACCCCAAATTTTCTCTTTGTTTTTCTGGTGTAAAAAAGTAAAATTACATGAAAATGTTTACATTACCAAACTGTACTTTTACAAAAAATGTGAATAACCTGAACAAATATGAACAAATGAAACTGTCTTAAGAAAAGTAAATGCAATTTTACCAATATTCTGCCTGTTATTATATGTTTTGTGCAATTGTAATGCAAGTTGTAATGTACATGTGTAAGTGATGAACTGATAAACCGAGGCATAATATTGTTAAAATTGCACTTGTTTTTCATAAGACAATTCAAGTTGTTCATGTTATTCAGATTTTTAAGGAAACTTTGTAGATGTACACCTGAACATAATATAATTTTACTTTTTTCACTGTTATCATCTTACTGGTGCAGCCCACTGGAGATCAAATTAGGCTGAATGTGGCCCCTGAACTAAGATGAGTTTGACACCCTGTCATAAACTGTATATAAAGATGGATGACGTAAAGCCAGTCACAAGTGTTTGCTCCTGGAGGATTCTGTTGGGTTTCTGTAAATTGGCTTAGAGTCTGGTTTTGACCAACTCTATATATAAAGTGTCATGAGATAGCTTTTTGTTGTGATTTGGCACTATATAAATACAATTTGATTGCTTGAGTGATTTGATTGGTTTTCCCCTGTAAGTCGCTTTGGAAAAAAGTGTCTGCCAAATGCATAAATGTAAATGTAAAGCTGTCCCTTCCTGCTGTGTAAAAATGAAGCCTGTTGTCACAGGAGCTCCCATGTTGCTTCTTTGACACAATTTGGAGTCCTCCCACTGCTCACCTGATTAGTTTACAGCTGTGCATCTAATAGATTCTCAACTGTGATTGGTCATTACATCTATCAGTCACCCATTTTATCACATCATATAAATTATTAAAAATAAACTGAGCATACATTCTCCCAAATAACACATTAGGGAAACATTTATTCAACAGATTTATGACCTATACTACAAAAGAGAGATATGACGTTTATCAGTTCAACAGATAATTTTACAAGCTTAGAAAGTAGTGGTTTGTGGTAAAGATGGTAGAGTCGTCTAGTCTAGTGCGAAAGGACTCAATAGACTGCATCTCGTTGCATGTGGTACATCATCAATATATTACATCAATCTCAGGAAGCGAGAAAAGTATTAAAAGAGGTGAAAATCACTGTGGTCTGGTCATGTTGAAGCTGCAGAGACACCTTCATCCACTCTGAACAGATCATGGAGAGATAGTTACAATGACGACATCTCAATGTGTAGTCTTTATATTTATGTATTTCCACAGTCTGATACTGAAGCATTTATCTTCAAAAACTGGGACTTTATTGACCTGTAAAATTATTACTCTTGGCAAACATATGTGTAAATCATGCCATAATTAAAACAAGAGAAAAAAATAACTTGTCTCTCACCACTGACTATAATACTTTTTTTCTGAAATAAATTATTTCCTCTTGTTTTTTCCATATTTTAATGACTATTTCATAAAACGTTTTCAATAAGTAGTTCTGAATGGTGCTTTATCAAAAAACAGAATATTACTATTATTACTCTCTCTCGACTATGAAAGTCTTATCCTCTTCAGTCCAAAACCTTCCTGATTTCACATCCACACCAAAGATTTCCCTTCACCATCATCCACTCACCTACCTGATGTTTGCCCCTTCTCATATCCCATCACCAGTCCACAGATCCTTCACCTCCATCTCTTGCTCTGTTGTAAATAAAGATTCTCTTTAACTTTTAGCCTTAGTTTGTGTATCCTGATAAACCTGAACTTAAACTATGACACAACTGTGTACAACCACCCCTCAGGGACACATCACGTTCCTGACACAGTGGGTCTTTTGAGATCCACAGGGCCAAACTCATGGGTCACTGTTACAAATGAACTGTGGGAAATGCTCATAAACTGGGCACAGAGGCAAGCATTTCAGCAGGGAGGCATGAAGACGCAGCGGAGAGGCTTTGCGTGGGCGACTCATCCGAATCCCCTAAACCTTCTGGGAAAAATGAGTGATGGAAGTGACTAAAATTTTCCCCTTTCCTCAACAGCTACTGCTGAGTTGCCGATGAGCAAGGAAGTTAACCCTCAGCTCCTGTGGTGGAGCTGCTCGCTGGCCACCATGAAGCTTGGTTTTAGTGGGAATCTTCAATGTGAATGTGAAACACAGAATCAGCAAATTCACATTTTTTCATATGTTCGGGAGCTGAACTGCTATGGTTTTGCTCAGCACACTTCACAGAAATAATGTCACAATTTATTCTTCCTCTGTATTTTTGTATTTAGCTCATAGCAACAGATTTTTTTCCCCCACAGAAGTAGTTGATAATTTGATTATTTCAAATTTTAATCAAGATTTTCCACTAGTATATCAACGTAGTACTACTTTTATATTTTTCATTTTGCTTATCTATCTATCTATCTATCTATCTATCTATCTATGGGGTAAATTGGCACATTATTACTCAATATTAAAGCTGAGATAAAATAATAGCGATATTTTAAATTTCGGCACCTAATAAATTAACACTTAATCCTTCGGTTCATTGCAAACGCATAGTATCAGTACTATAAGGACAAAAGTATTGGAACACATTAAATTCAGGTCTTTCATTGCCAAGCGACAAGATGTTGATGATAGATATTCATTTCAACTGCAGTAAAGGCTTTTATTCCATCTTACATTTAATTTGTCATTTAACCCTGTAAAGTCTGAACCATTAAATTATTGACAGAAAATTCCAGTTCTTTGAAACTGGAGCCTTTATTGGCCCTTCTGAACAACCCAAAAAAACATTTTTTTCAAATATTAATTTCCGTATTGATCAGTTTCATGTATCAGAGGGTCCAAATGAAATGGTTGAGACTGGAATCACTGTTGTGGAAAAAACGAACAAACATTCAAAAGATTGACTTCAGTTCAGTGTAAGTCTATGGAAGTAAACTCTTGAATCCGGAGCACATGAAGCCTTCAGTTATAGTCTGGACGCACCAAAAGTTATGTCAGTTTCAATTTTGTATCATATTTGATACATCGGATCTCAATGCTCAAATATTATTATTTTTGACGAAACGAAAACATAATATAACACAAACATGTCTAACAAATTGGTAATTCCTTTTCAAAATTGTCAAAGTTCTGCCTCCTTCCTCATTAATGACAGTCTTGTAGTGTCACTGGAAAAGCTTCTGGTGAAAGAACCCCCCCCCCGGTGGATTATCTGTGTATTGCATGTATCTAATTGTATACATCAGGTTTTTCAAGACGATAAATATCACACTGATCATGTAGCGGACTTCAAAACTCATGTATCAAATATGATACATTTGGCGTTATAGGATTAGATGCTCATCAATCTTGTATATCTTGTAAGCAGAATATGGATCCATATCTGTATAGTGCATATTTTTTAAGGGTTTGTGTGCTTTATAGTGTTGAAATAGTGTGACCCAAAGTGATATTTTTTTTCATGGGGCCCAAAATCCCTGGCAGCCCCCCTGCATGTGTCCCAATATTTTTGTCCATACGGTGTGGATGGTTTTCACTGGACAGATGGGGATGAAAAGCTTTAATCTGATTAGTGGGGTTACTGTAAAAGTCCAGTATTTGCCTCTGAGATGTAGTGGATGAGGAGAATACAGCTGCATAAAGTGAAGTTCTAACCAAGGTTATTATTGTTAGCGAAAACTAACGAAATGACGAAAACTACAATTCTAAAAACATTCTCGTTAACTGAAATAAATAAAAATTATAATAAAAGAAAAAAAAGATAACTAACTGAAACTGTATTGTGTGCTTACAAAACTAAAACGTATTAAAATTCTGGATAAAATTCCCTTTGTTTTCATCTTTGACAATGTCGGATTGATATAAAATCGATTTATTTCCCTCAAGCAATTTTAGCTGCTGGCACCATATGATATTTAACCCTTTCATGCATGACTTATGAGAACAATAATGGGTCAAAACACAGTAATGTCCCGTCAGAGAGCGAACTTTAATTGACTGCCATTCCAACATTTATTTCAATATAAAGTAGCTCCTTGTTTTGGGTAATCCCTTATGGTCCAACTAAAGCAAAAATGAATTTAAAAGTAAAAATGTGGGTCAAATTGTCTCTAAAATGTCCCGTCAGAGACATTTTGAATACCGTGTTTTGACCCTGATCAAGATATTTTTCCTGGGTGTTTTTATTCCTCTTTTAGCATGAAAAAAACAAAGCGATTGAAATTTTTTTATGAACCTATTTATGGAGTTGCAAAAATATGCACTCAGCTGGACACCATGCGTTTAAGTTTTGAAGCAATGAAACATGTTTATATTGATATACTGAATGAAAACTATGAAATAATTTTTTAATGCTGCTGATCTGATGTTTTGTCACATTTTAACATACTATAACATTAGTTATTATTTACTTTAAGGTGATAATATGCAAAAAAACAAAACAAAACTGCAGTCTAATATCAATTGCAAGCAACTGATTTACACTCAAACATAGTGCAAATCAGATTTATCAAGAACAGCAAAGCTACAGTAATGATATGAATTGCAATGTATGGGATGATGCATAGGTACCCACTGTGTTTGTTGATATGGAACTAAAACAATAAAATCCATGAATATACAAGAGAACAGTTTTGAATAGCTGTCCACTGTAGTGACCACTATGTATGAAAGGTTTAACGGTCCATCACTTGTGGTCACTTGTGGTTTCCAGTCGTCTTCTGGTCCCCACTCTACCTGAAAACATGGAGACTAAAGTCGGGAAAAAGCAGCAGAGTCCTGTCTGGGATTTATTTGAATACGACGGAGAAGAAGAGAAAAGATATGAAAAAAAACTAAACTCAAACTAAGCATTTAGAAAATAACGAAAACTAATAAAAACTAGAAAACCTGCCCTAAAAACTAATTAAACTAACTGAATTAGAAAAAAAAAAAAGTCAAAACTAAAAACTAAACCATAATGAAAAATTCAAAACTATTATACCCTTGGTCCTAACGTATTGTACTTGAGTAAAAATACTTATATTCCACCACAATGACTGCATTAAATGTCTGTAGTGTGGCCGTGGAGGTGATGTCACCGTTTAACCACGATGATGGACCTGATGAGGTGCTCCTATGGGCTGATTTAGAGGCTGCTGAGGTAACTTCTGGCATCCTGCTTCCTCCATCTAAGGCCATGTGTGGTGACCTGTAGCTGGCCCGGAGTCTGTCTGGGTTGGAGATCACATGCAGACACGTCCACCCACCTGATGACAGATTTCTACGAGTGACACAGTCCTCCTAACGTGAGGATATTTTCCCATTTGCGTCAGGAGCCCCCAGGGAGAAGGTTAATCCACTATGAGGATTGATATGAGCCAAATCTTCATTCGCTTCCTCTGCATTTCAGTTCAAAGAGCTGCTGTTTGGTTAAACTTGAATCTACTGTGTACTTTTCCTATGATATCACTGGTATTGTCAGCTCTTTTCTGTACACACAAACGGAGTCCTCATCAGGCCCAATTAAATCAACATATGGCAATTATTACAGATTAGTATCTACCATCAGCAGGGCTAATTGGGGAGGTCTGATGGCATTCTGCACTGGCCATTAGTTCCGAATGGGGTTTACCGGGTCTAAAGCCTAGACTAAGCCTCTGATTTATGCTATCAAATTAGGAGCATCAGGCACTGGGACCTGTTTCAAGTCCCTCTCTCTGCTCCAGACTATAGGCTGATGGATTCATTAGGCGTCCGCTTCTTTTCATCTGTTTAATTGCACCATTAATCAAAATTAAATCTCCCCCCTATGCGCCACTGAGCAGAACCAGAAGGCGATGGTGCTCACTTACGAGTCCTCTCACCGCTCACCTACGGCGCCGCGGCTTCAGTTATGCTTTAGTTTGCTAGTAATTGTTCCCACCGGATTGAACAGAAGTTGTTAATGTTCAGATAAGTGTTCAAACGTGGCTGTAAAGGATGAAGTCATGTGTTTACTTTGAGCTCCAGAGGTCACACCACTGGGGTTGAGAGCATGGGGGGATGGGGGGGGGTAGTAGGTGATGTCTTGTCTAGGGTCTGCAATCCAATCCCCCAGCCCTTCTGTCTCCTCATGTCTGCAATGAAATCTCAGAGTGTTGTGAAATTGAGATGAATTTACAGCCGGCTGCTTGTGAGTGGATTTTCTTTAAATCTTCTGGGAACGCAAGCAGAAAGTCTTGAAAAGTAATAAAGGCTGCGTGGAATAAGTTGTAAGAGTGTAGTTGATTGTATTGGAGTAGCTGTCAAGTCAATGGCACTGGACTTGGTGAAAAATAGTTTCAGACATTCCTACTTACTGATAAACCAGTCCTTAAACCAGTGGTCCCCAACTTATTTTGTCTCGTGACCCCATTTTAACATCGCAAGTTTCTAGCGACCCCAGACATTCAAAATGGAGACTTTTTTTTTTTTTGGCAAAAATTTATTTGTTTTTGATCATGCAATAGTTTGCTAAAGTATGTTTCAAATAGAGGTTCATTTTAGACAACGTTTAGTCTATATAATGTATAGAGGGTATGCACGTGATGTCACCGCTAGCGGAGGTCACTGCGGTTACGTCCACTGAGTGGCAGTAAGAGGGAGATGAGTAGCAGCTTTGGCTTGAATACTGTGAAAACTTTAGAACAATCTAAAAAATGGGGAAGAATGTGTCATTGACCGCACAAATAGGTTTAAAAAGCACTCGGAGCTATTGTTTTACCGGCGACCTAAAGCCAAAAACAGAAGGAGCAAATGGATTGCTGCAATTCAGAGAAATAACTGGAATCCAGACAACGAAACCTGGATTTGTGGTTGCCATTTTGTGTCAGGTAACATTAATTTATGCTGTATTCTTGCGTAAAATCATACCTTAAATTACATATCCTTTTGGCTAACATTACTTCTTAGTAAAGCTCTTAATGCTAGCATCTGTCATTTAGTTCTATATTTTATAACTGAAACGTTTTTGTCTTCAGTTGTGTGATTATGAACCTTGTGCTCTATATGATTTGTGAACTAGCTTAAACTGAGGCTAACCTAGTTTTCCAAATAAGGGGGTACTCTAGCACAAAGCTGTTGTATCTGTGTTGTATCAAGTATTTGATGTAAACTCTACTTAAATCTCCACAGTACCAGCAGATCATCCACTCACTTGGGTCAATACTAAGGGTTCAACTCCAGTAAATCAGTAGTGAACTGTGAGCACTACTGCTGGGCCTTTACCTTGGAAATCACCGACAAGAAAATACGTCTGCACTGATATTAAACCTCAAAAACAATAGTATGTTGAATTGATAGCACTCACCAGCTGTAATCCTCTAATTAACGATGACCAGGATGTCAACAACTCTTTGTCTTTTGTATGCTTTCAGACTTTGCATTGTGGATTTTCCCAGCGTTGAAATCAGGTTCATATAAATGTCAGGATACGTGATTTCCGGCCACATATCAATGTTCGTAGACCACTTGTTGTTTGGTAGCTTGTATGGATCCATGTCCAGTCCAATTGTCTTTAATTTCATGTTATATTCCATATTTTTCCAGGTCTCGCTGTAGTTACTGCTATACTCTGCCATGTTGAGCCGGTTTGTTTTTGCCACTCAGTCTGACTTAGAGGGGTGTGGCCCAGGGGGGGAGTGGCGTATGTGCATTCCCTCTATATTATTATGGACGGAGGTAGAAAAGCCAGGTGTAGATTACTGCACAAAGTGAGAATTTTATTTTCCTTGGTCAGTGTTATGTCACATCAGTTCTGTTAAACATGTTAATGTTTAATGTTTCATGCCTCATCTTTGGTGTTCAGAGTTTTGTCTTTGTTTGATTAGTCACTTTATGTTAAGTTAGAGTTGTTCACGTTTGGTCCTGTCTTGCACTTTCTGTTTTATTTTGTACACAACTCTTCCGTCTTGTTTCAGACCCTGACTTCCTCCCTTTGTGTGTTTTTCCCACCAGTGTGACTGTTAGCCCCACCCCTGATTGTTGTCACCTGTGTTACCCTACCTCATGTATAAATAGTCCTGTCTCCCTTTGTCTTGTGCCAGTTTTGCCGCATTTCCACTACGTGGAACCAGCTCGACTCAGCTCGGCTCGACTCGGTATTCCTGGAGAGCGTTTCCATTACATGATACCACTGACTTTACAGTACCTGGTCGTCATAGTGATGCGGCGCATTACTTCTGTGTTGTCTGTTCAGAGAGTTGCTGAAAACTTGCTCGTTGCATGTAGTCTCGTCTGAATTTTTACGTCGGCCACCAAAGACTGAATCTCCTCGACCGACCGTGGTGTAGTTTTGGGCTGTTATCATGTGGATTAATGTACCACTATATTTACTGTCCACTTCCGCATCTGTTTTTTTGTAAAACGGCGGGTCATAGAGAAAACTGTCTAACTAATCAGTGGTCTGCAGTGTTATACGTCATGGTTTATTATCACTTGGAACCTCGGTGAAGGTAATACCAAAAACTAGTACCAGGTACCAGATTCCAGGTCCTTTTTCGTAATGGAAATGCAAAAAAGACCGAGCCAAGTCGAGTCGATTCGAGCCGATACCACGTAGTGGAAACGGGGCATAAGTCTGATTCTGTCATGGTGTTTCACATCAAGCTGTCCACCAGGTTTTTCCATGTTCCTCAAGTTTATGCTTCAGTTTCTGTTTTGTTCATCATAGAGATTTGTTTGTAGTTTTTTATATCCGCCTTTTGTTAATCACTTTTTTATTATTAAAATACTTTTGTTAAACTCTTAAGTTTTTGTGAGTCGTGCATTTGAGTCCACCGTTTCATGTGTCAAGGAGTTGTAACAGTCAGGATATGTACAGTCAGTCCAGCTTGGATTTACAAGGCTGACGATTAATACTGAACAAACAAGAACTCAAACTATGAATTATGAAAGAGCTGCAGCATCTGAAACTGACCACAATGAACATTTGACAGATAAACAGAACCACAGTGCTTCAGTTTCAGCTTCACAGTTTGTCATGTCTTTTATGGACTGGGATCATCTCTGTCAACTCACCATATATTTTTTATTAGTAAGTTTTTATTTTTATCAATTACTAGAAATTTCAGGCGACCCCATTTGAATTCCAGGCAACCCCATGTGGGGTCCCGACCCCAAAGTTGAAAAACACTGCCTTAAACCAACATGTTGTAATGGAATTTTACCCACTGTATGCTCATTTTCCCATATCCTTACCCAAATCCCCCTACTGTGTGTGTACATTTTCTTGCAAGGTTACAAAAGGTGACTGATTGGGCTCATCATTCAATCAAAAAGCCCTTTGAGGAGACTGGAGGTGTCACTTGCAAATGCGATTCACCCTATAAAAGGTGGCTCTTGTGAGAAGCTGTTTGTCTTTTCTTCACAATTGCTGCTCGTGTGCAGAACTGACCTTTCTTTGCAAAGAAATAAAATCTTGTCGGCCGGCAGAAGTCTCTATTTCATTATTCACCAGGAGCAGAGCAAAATTTCTGTAACAATGTCAAAACAGATGATGCCAAATATTTACATTTCATGGTGTCATCTAATCGTCGGCATAAATTTCACCCACTCATTTGTTACATTCAGGGTTCAGACTGTTTAACTTGTGGCTAATGATTCAATAAGTGTTGAAGGTTGGGAAGTATATACAATGCATCTGTTACAATCAGCAAAACCGATGTAATTTATCATTGAAGGTGGGGGTAAAAGGCAGATATACAAAATTCAGAACTATACCACCAGAGACTGGACTCCTGAAGGTTTTCAGATTGGATTCCCCAACACTAACCAAGTGCAAACAGTGCCCATGAAATAAAATTTTATGTGGGTTTTGATATTCTTTGCACTACATGTCGTCTATATGCCAATATCTGACTCAAATATAACAAAGAATCTGTTCTGCAGATATGCTGTAGGGGTTTATTGGTACAGGAGTGTATGTCTATAATTTAACGGTCCAGGAGTATGTTTTTTTTGTTTGTTTTTTTTTATCTATATATATATATATGAACCCTAAACCTCAAGTTTCTGTTATTTTATTGTGTGTTGTTGTGTCTGGCTTATTAATGGTGGATGTGACTGATGGAAAAAGCTACTCGGATGTTTCGCTTAAGTCTCATTTCTTGACAATATGCATCACATAAAGCACATTTTCTGCAAATTCAGGGAACAAATTGTCTTTATAGAATCATGTAATGCATCAGCCTATTTCTTATTACACAGTGAATTTTGTCCTTAACAGATGAAACATACTCATATTTGATTTTCTTCCTCCTCATTTAGAATCCATTAAGTGTTTAACAAAACAAAATGTCCCAGGTCAGTAGGAGTACTTAAGATTTTAGTGTTTATTTCTGTCCTTATTTTTTGACATGACTATCAGATAAAAGGGTTTAGTGGTGTTTGAGCCTGTTGTAAAGACCTTATGGTGGTAGAATTATAGACCACATATAAATACTGAATGAACCCACTATCATCTATTGGTTTGTTTCTGCTGTTCTGGTAACAACAGACTGGACTGGAAATCCAACACAGAGGTTTTGTATAAGAAGGGGATGAGCAGACTTTAAATTCGGAGGAACCTTAGATCCTTCAGCGTATGCACCAGTTGCTGGAGGTGTTCTACCAGGCGAGTTATACATAGTACAGTGCAGATGTAATCGACAGTAATTAACAGGTTTTTTTTGTTTGTTTGGTTTTTTTTTTGGGGGGGGGGGGGGGGTTTGTAAACATGTTTTTGTTTCAGCTATAAAGTTGGATATTTTAACACAGGGCTGTCTATGTGGATGCAACAACTGTGCCATCACCATTTGGTTTCTGAGGCTATGTGTAGACGGTCACGATCTGAACTGAAAACACCAAAGTGGTGTTGTATTCTCACTTTTAATTCCACGCTTAGATGTGCATTTTGGGTGGAAAATCTGCATGCAGACGGCCACACAAAAGTGTGTGAAATTTCCTATTTATTGATGTAGTATGCACACCAGGTGGCATCACCACCACCAAGACCAAACATCTGCATAGAACCTTTCTACTTCTCTTCCTGTTCTCTCCTAGCATGAAATACAATCACAAAACAGGAAACAGAACATGGTGAAGCAATGCACAGAAACTGACAATTTTGTCTGGACAGACGAGGAGGTGGAGTTATTGCTTAACACCACGTTAGATCATAAAGCCACAAAAGCACAAGATAACGTGGACTGGGAGTCCTGCCAGTCGAATAATCCGACATGTCGTTGTTTTCTTGTACTGACGCATGTGTGTGATGTAAACACTGCGTGACAAGTAAACGCAGTTTTGAGTTTTCAACCCTTTAGATGGTGATGCGAGAGTGAAGCATTTTTAAGATGTCCACCCTGCATTGTAAGCCCGGAATTTGTATTTACTAAAATGCTTTAATTACAATGCACTTAAATGATTTAAGTTTTATGATGTTACTTTAAAATGTTCAGTGTATTCTACTAATTTGTAGACACAGTTGAAAGTACGAAAAAGTTTAAGCTGAATGGAATTAAATCACTAAGTTATAGTCATGACCACACCTTTTTATCTTTGCATTGCATTGTGGGTATTGGGCATGTTGTTGAAAATGTGTTATTTTTCTGTGCAGGGGTTCAGCGGGGTTGTGGTGTTAGTGTTAATTTGGATTTAATGTGTGTATGGCAGTGTTTATTGGCCTTTTTGTGTTTGTTTTTGTATTTTTGTACAGCTGCACCATGAGTCAGAGCCATAGGAAGAACAATGGATTTACTGTTCATATAAGACTGTTATTGTACAATGAAAATCTTAATAATTTGTCAAATTAAAAGCACTTCCTGTACTGGCAAAAGACTATGAGCTAACTTTCATTCTTGCTATAATATATTTAGTTGAGTAATTTCATAACTATTTTGGCCAGGTGTATGATTTTGAGTATGATTAACTTAAAAAAAGTTGTTTAATCAATGATAAATTAATCTGGCTGCAATTGAGAAAATTAGTCAGTGTAACCTAAAATGCTGAGTTGAATGTTTGGATAGTGGGGTTGATTTTACAACAGATTTAAAGTACAAATAACTTGTCTTTTAGTGTTTTCTACTTAATAGTTTAAATTCAATACTTTTAGCATTAAAGTTGAACCTACTTAAACCGATTGATTAGTCAATCATTTCTCAAATCATTTAAGTGCAATCACTTGCCTCAAATTTTTTGAGTAAACTCTACTTATCTGGGCTTACAGTGTGGAAGGTGGTTTCACTTTTTTGCATTTTCAACCCCTAAAAACGCTGTTGCCATTTAAACAAAAGACACATCTGATCAGATATTTTGTTGTTTTCCCCTGAGAGCGTTATCGTGTGAACTGGGCCAGAGCTGTTGTTTTGAAACCAGTAGTTTGTGATTTGGCTGTGGTCATGTTGGTTTTCTTGGAGCCAGAAGTGACCGTATATGGCCAAAAAGGATTGATCTATGGGAGCCTGAGGGGTCAGAGGTGGACTACTGCTAAACACTAATTTCACGCACAACAGTCATTTTCAGGCTTGTTAGTGGAACTGGTTAACCACAACTGCAGTGGAGCTGCCAGTCAGGAAAAAAGCAATTTATTAAATAAACTGAAACTGGAAGTGGAGTGAATGAATAATAGAGTCGATGTAAGTGTTTGGAGTTCTGACAGAAGAAAAGCGCTGTATAAATCCAATCCATTATTATTATTATTATTATTATGAAAGTCTGGAGTCATTCAGAGTTAAATACTATATATTTTTTAGTTCCAGATGCCTGTTACTAAATGTTTTGTGCTTTTATAAATCCACTGTAATATGTAAGTTGTAATGTACATGTAAATGATAAAAATGAGGCATAATTGTGAAAAATCCATTCATTTTTCATAACACATTTCAGGTTGTTCATGTTGTTCACTTTTTTGTGAAAGGGTAGTTTCTAAATGTGAATGTTTTCAAAAAGTAATATAATTTGTTGTACTGAAACAAAGAGAAAGATGTGGAGTTGTCATCATTTATAGATTATTACGTTATTATTTTATCTGGTGCGGCTGCTTGAGGTCAAATTGAGCGGAACTCAAATAAGTTTGACATCTGTGTATTAGAGGGTCCAAATGAAATGGTTGAGACTGGAATCCGTGTTGTGGAAAAAACAAACGAACATTCAAAAGTTTGACTTCAGTTCAGTGTACATCTATGGAAGTAAACTCCAGAATCCAGAGCACATGAAGCCTTCAGTTATAATCTGGACGCACCACGGTTATTATCGTTAATGAAAACTACCGAAATGACGAAAACTACAATTGTAAAAACATTTTCGTTAATTGAAATAAATAAAAACTATAATTAAAGGGAAAAAAATGATAACTAACAGAAACTGTATTGTGTGCTTACAAAACTAACTAAAATGTATAAAAATTATGGATAAAATTCCCTTTGTTTTCGTCTTTGTCAGATTGATGCGAAATTGATTTATTTTGCTCTAGTAGTTTTAGCTAGTGGCACCATACGGCACTTGACGGTCCGTCACTTGTGGTCACTTGTGGTTTCCAGTCGTCTTCTGCTTCCCACTCTACCTGGAAACACAAAGACTAAAGTTGGGAGAAAGCAGCAGAGTCCTGTCTGGGATTTATTGGAATGCGACGGAGAAGAAGAGAAAAGATTCGACAAAACTAAAATTAATACTAGAACTAAGCATTTAGAAAATAACGAAAACTAATAAAAACTGTCAAACCTGCTCTAAAAACTAATTAAAACTAACTGAATTAGAGGGAAAAAAAGTCAAAACTAAATCAAACTAAACTATAACGAAATATCCAACACTATAATAACCTTGGGACACACTGAAAACCAGAGCTTTACCTCCGGAATCCTTGCCAATTTTAGAGCCTACCCAAGGCTCACTTTTGGAGACAACCTCTGGTGGACATTCAAGGTACTGCAGTTTTTGACACTTCCACTTTTCAGCCACTTGGGTATAATTACCTCCACCAAGGAAGTTATGTTTTTGCCAGTGTTGGTTTGTTTGTCAGTCCGTGTTCAAAATAACTTGAGAAGTTATGGATGGATTTTGATGAAAATTTAAGGAAATGCTGATACTGGAACAAATGATTCAATTTTTGGTGTTGATCGGGGGGGGCGGGGTGGGGGGGGTTGATGACTGATCTGCCTTGGTGGAGGTCTGTGCTCTCCGAGTGCTTTTCTTGTTTGTAAAGTACAACTGTTTGGGTTTTGTCAGACTTTTTATACATGTGGCTGAATTAGCTGCTCTTTAAGTACTTGCTTCCATTGGTTCATGCTCACTCTCTTTGAATCATGTTTGTGCAACTGAAATAATATTATTACATATGACAGTGATGTATATGTGGATGTTTTAAGCCTCTTGGTTTAATAACTTAAATAAGTAAGACTGCTGCCACAAAAATACATTTTATTTCACTTTCATGCATTTCAACACCTCATCATCATTGTCCTACGAATCAATCAGTCATTTAACCAGAAAATATTGCATTTCAAGAGAACTGCATATTGAATGTCCTCTAATGATAATGGTTAAATACTGACAAGTTATATTTCTTGAACCACTTTAGATCAAATGAAGTTTTCATTCATTTTTTTTGGAGCGGCTTCCAAGTATAAACTATTGAATTATTTTGCTGTTGAAGCATGAATGATGTATTATTCCTTAATCTCATTTCCCATTTCTGTTTCTAGTTTTGAGAAGATTAGAACAGTCATCCAAGCAGAAAGTGATAATATTATTCCTTATATTTCTTCTCGGTAGCGGATGCTAATATTTAGACAGAAAAGGCTTCAATTAAACAGTCATGTGTAACCGCCAAGCCTCAGTAAATACATCATTTGATTTGACAGGGTATCCGTCAATATCAGAATGGATGTGAGGATGATTGACTTGGAATGAAGTTGGTGGAAATCCCAGGGTAGATCATTAGACAGGCCCTGTAAGCGTTCCCAGCATAGACGAGAAGGATATGAGACTTATCGATTACGCTTCACCTCCCTTCTCTGTGTGTGCTGAGGTAATTTAAGACGAGCAGGACTACACTTCAACCAACCTTGTACTTAACCCTTGGAGATTGTATTTTGAAGGGGTTTTAATATCTCTTTTTGCAAACTCTTGAATCTGGAGCACTCGAAGCCCTCCAGCTATAATCCGGCTGCACCGAAAACCAGAGCTTCACCTCCTGATTTCATGTCACCCGAGCTGTTTCAGAGTGGATGAAAATGCCATGAAACGTTTCAGCTTTCCCAGAGGAGCAGACAGGAAAAACAAGCTCTGAATGTTCGTGTGTGACGTACGCAGAAGTGTGTATGCTGACAGAGACACTTCTGTGTGTGTAGCGTGTAATTGGAAACGCAGACAAATGCATAGTGAGCATGAGGAAACAATGAAAGGTGTACTCGGCACTGAAGGAATAACGCTTTCTATCGGTATGTTTTAACAGTGTGTCTCTTTTCTCTCATGTCTGCGTCAGCTCTTAAGATGAGATGTCATGTTCTGTAAAATAGTTTCAAGCACAAAGAAAATGAAAAGAGTGAATGAGGAGAAGTGGCCACACAGCGAAAGATAAAAGAACTGGGTACATTTTGTAAAAGTCTTAAGTATCTTAGAGGCTGGTTCTAATTTGCTGTCACTGGGTTTGATTTACTGTGAATCACACATTTACCTGAGAGCTCATGTGCTCTTCAGAATTGTCTGGTGATGCCAGGTTAGACTGTTCTTCACTCTTTCATAAAAAAAAAAAAAAAAAAAAAAAAATCAAAAAGCAACATTTCAAAAAGCTGTAGCTTAGAAGTGGTTTGAAATAAAGTCAAATTATAAATGAGAAAAATATTGGGTTTGGCCCAAAGTTTATGATGGGAGTAAATCCACTCATCTAATGCTGCGTTCCAGGCCATTTTTTAAGTCCGTAAGTCACGACTTCAAATCATGACTCACGACTTTGTAACGTTCCAGGCAAGTCACGCCAAACTGCCTGAGCACAAGGAACTGTAGTAGCTAGATCAGGGGTGGGCAATAGTGATGTGACGTTCACGAACGAATCAAATCTTTTGAACGGCTCTTTGAAATGAATGATGGGAACCAAGTCTTTGTTCCCAGACTCGGGAACAAAGAGTCTGGGAACAGACTCTTTGCAAAGAGCCGTTCATCTTTTCTTTTCTTTTTTTTTTTTAAATTAATTTTTTTTTTTTTTTTAAGGAGGGAGTGTCCAATTGCCTGTCAATTTAGCATCACTGGGGAGGCATTGGGCAGGAGGAGAATGTTCGAGCAAAAAAAAAAAAAAAGAGTGCTTGCACACTGCGCATGTCTCATGGCAAGAAGTCAGCAAAAAAAAACAGTTTGAAGCGTGAGGTGAGCATACTGGAGGAGGCGGAGCTGGAAGACTGGTCGAAACCGGAGAAAAGTTTGAGAGTGAGTGAGTGACCACCAGTGAGTAATGAGCCGAAGAAAAAGGGGGAGTATTTGGATACACTTTTCAGAAAGATAAGATGGACATGCAACTTGTAATATTTGCAAAAAATATATCTTTCAAGACTTGGTCATTGAATAAATTTGCAACACCATTTGAAAACTCAGCACTTTTCATAAGAAAATGTTTTATTTTCTTCTTTATTTTTAGGCTACAGACTAGTCCACATAATGTACCTTGATGTTTTTTTGTCAAATTCCAGCATTTACCTAATGTCACCTCTCACGTCATGTATTTAGCCCACACATTTTAACTAAGTATTCTTTTTTACGGTAAGATAATATTTACTGCCGCACCAATTAAACATCTTTAAAATGTAATGTCAATCATCACATGTAGCCTATTTAGTCATTAAAACATGGGTGATTTTCTTCTTCGCTTTTAATAGAAACATGCCCTGAAATGGTGTTAGGACTGAAGGGGTACATGTTATCAGTGGGAGGTGGTAACAAGATTTGGCAACTCTATCTGGAGCTTTGGTCTGTTTCTTCAGTTATGTTAATTGTTGTAATATGGCAACTTTGGTGCTTGAAGGGTTACTAATCAATAATGAACACCTACAGGTAGTATTGTGGGGGCATGGTGGTGATGGTTTGGATGATATTACCTCACAGCAAGTAGGTCCTGGGTTTGGCTCCGTTGCCTGTATTAAGTTTTCATGTTCTCCCCATGTCTGCATGAGTTCTTTCCAGGTGCATGTGCAGTGCATGCTAGTAATATGCACAGTTTATGTGTTATGTCAAATATATCCATGTGATGTGTTTCCATGTCCAAATCTTTTAGAAGTTAATCCTACCTCAGTCATTAGAAACTGTCTGGAGCTCGAAAGGCGAAGACACACCAACCCGATTTTCAGCGATCAGATGTCGTCAGGCAGTCTGGCGAGGTCGGTGACATGAGTCCGTTTGGTGTGTTCCGTTCAATCAGCTGTCATTAATGCCATCGCCAGTCTTTTCGGCTGATTCAACATGTGTAATGGGCCACTACCAGTCGTTCAGTCAAACAAGTGTGATTTGTGGAGGGATAGCCCTTGACTAGTGAATCAGCGCACGAGAAGTTTCCATGTGAATCCAGCTCTGCCAAGGTACTTCACACTATTATTGTCTTCTATATTTGTCCATTCACTGCTCATATCATACCTGAATGAGTGCCAGTCAGTGTTGCCTATGGACTTCATTCATTCCATGAAGTGAACACTGTTAGCATTGTTAGCATAGTGCGATTTCTCCTTAGTTTTTGTCTCGGACCTCTTACTTCTTCCATAAGAAGAAGCCCAAGAGTTGACAATGCCAGTATCTTCTTATTACTAGGTATCCGTTCAACAAGCACAACAATAACAACAAGTGTTCAGAGAACGCAAACCTCCGCCAAGCACCCCGAACGGTGTGCATGTGTGGATCAACTATTTCTTTTTAAATTACACCATTTCAAGGTTGTTCCATACAGCAGAAAAAAGTTGAAGCTTGGTACCAGTCATGTGTATGTCAAATTATATTAAATTCCAATCAATATTTGTTGAGTTCTAATGAAAAATGTGTGGTAAATGGGATTTTCAATGTTAAATTGAAATGTCCACAGAGTCCACATTCCACGGTGGATGTGGACAATTTTGTGCCAGATACAAGATATTGTTACAAGCTACGGGTGGATCAAATTGGAGGCTAATCAAAGTCGTTTTGAATTTTTTATGAATTTTTGAAAATTGCTCAATGATAAGAGACAGGAAAATTTGAGATTTTGTGACCTTGCTGTGACCTTGAACTTTAGCCTACTTGGCCCAAAATTTAATGGATTGGTCCCAGGGCCTAGGTCTATCTGTGGGTACAATTTGGTAAAGATGGTTGGAATAGTTTTCCAGTAAAGTTGCTAACAAACAAACAAACACACAAAGCAAAGTGATCATAATACCTCCTGGCGGAGGTAACAAGAAAAGCACTCAGCGCAGACCTCCACCAGGACAGATCTGCCTCCCGTGCATGTTTGTCTGGGCCTAGGGGCAAGCCCCCCACCCCCCCACCCCTGATCACCACCAAAATTTAATCATTTCTTCCTTGTGCCAGCATCAACATTTCCTGAAAATTTCATGAAAATCCATCCAGAACTTTTTGAGTTATCTTGCTAACAAACAAACACACAAAGCAAAGTGATCACAATACCTCCTGGCAGAGGTAACAATCGTTCTGGACTACTCAACACTCTTGGCTGACAACAATGACTGATGACAGCGAGCTCTGTATTTAGAGTTTATGTTGTTTATGTTCTGTCATTTTCCAGTTTTACGTCTCACCCAGCGCAGAACGTATGCTGAAGTTGGTAGTCGATTTGGGGTGTATTTCACACTTTTCTGACTGTGTCGGGGAGATGGGAACCGACTGATAGACGGGCTACCTTTTCTGGCGACATTTAGCAGTCGGGTTGGTGTGTCTTTTCCTTAACATTCACAGTAAAACTCCATTCTGGATGAGTTAACCAGTCCCTACAGTAGAACTGATGTACACTTATAGTACTTGAAAGAAATGCAGTCTACTGTTAAATTACTGTATAATAAGGTAATTGGTTGAAACACTTGATTCATTGGATGTATATGTGACTGTGTATCTATTGTAAAGAAACACAACCTGTCAGATTGCATGAAATTGCACGTCAGCTGAAGTCTCTGGATATCTGCATATTTCTTTTCTTTTTGCAGATTTTTCTTTTATGTTTTGTGAAGTGCAGCGTGCCCTAAAGGTCCGACACAAATGACCAGGGCAGAGGAATCACGACGTTCATTCATGGTGTATAAATAGAAGGCAACCTCTTTAGTTTTTTTTTTAGTTGGATCCTTTGTGCGTCCTATCAGCTGGGCAGTGATGTCAGAGGACTCGGGGAAGCCCGGGGTCTGCGGCGGTCTAAGCTGGTGGAACAAAGCCTCATCGGTGGGGGGGTCTGTCGGGGAGGAGGGAGGGGGTGGAAACCCAGCTGTCTGCCTCACAGTGCCACTATTGTCTCCTTGTCACTGTACCAGACCTGAACAGCATGGACAGGATTACTGAGGTGGTGCAAACTCACAGCCTCTGGACACAAACTCAGCTTCCTGTTGAAACTCTTCAACTTTGACTGTGACACTGAAAGAAACTGAAGTGGACTGGTCACTTCTGTTCAGTGGAGCTCCAGCATTTCATTGTGTTGCTTTAAGAGCACCATCATAGAAATACAGTATATGTAGTATTTCTACTTCTGCTAAATATATTTAAAAATTCAATTCACTTCAGTTTTACCTGTAGAGCCCTATATCACAACAAGGTTGCCTAACAGGGCTTTACAGAATTAGTTGGATATGAAAACAAACAATAGTCATATAAACAATAGGTGAAGGAAATGGATTAATGTCTTGGACATCCCCTGTCCTTAGACCCTCCTTCTCATCAAGGGAAAAACTCCAAAAACCCAGTGGGAAAGAGAAACCTCGGGGAAAACCACAGTGAAGGAGAGATCCACTCCCATGGATGGACAGGCTGTAGATGCACCAGGACTGATGGACGTCCATTTGCAGATGTGGTTCCAGTCTATAGAGATGCAGTAGGGTCCATCTAGTCAGATGAGACAGGTGTGGGTGGGGGAGGAGGTCCATTCAAACAGGTGTGGGTGGGGGAGGAGGTCCATCCAGACAGGTGTGGGTGGGGGAGGAGGTCCGGGGTCACAGGTCAGGACAGGACACAGATGAGTCACCTCAGATCCCGTCAAAAATGACTTGTCTTAGGTAGCAGTAAATTTATGATCATCACCATTAGGGCTGTGTATTGGCAAGAATCTGGCAATACGATACAAATCACAATACTAGGATCACGATATGATATATCACAATATATCATGATACTGTTAAAAAGGCAATTTTTTGTTTGTTTCTTTTTTTTTTTTTAATGATTATTTCCTTGAAGAATTAAATTACACCAGAAAAATGCACAAATTCTAAACACATTCTTATTTGATCACAACAGGATGTAACTCTATATCACAAAATGTTCCTGTGTTCAAACTGAAATTCTGTTTTACAGACATTACAGATTAAGATCCTGTTCAAATGTTCATATTCTATTAGTTCATAACTAACATTATAACATTATTTTTGTGCAATCCCAACAAAGGAACGAACATTATTTAATAAGAGTGTTAATTAATAATAAATAAAAGTATAAAGAAAAAAGAAAAACAAAAACACCAAAAATGAACTTCCACAATATCTGCATTTGAATAAATACATACAAATATCGATACAGTACGTTTTAATATCGCTACAGTATTGTGAAATGAAATATCGCTATATACTGCAGATCCAATATTTTCTTACACCACCAATCACCATTCATACTCTTACATGCAATAATAATGTAAGATAATCTAATCCAAAGTGTTTCAAGGGGTGATAGGCAGTATTTCTACCTCCAAATATTAAAAAAAATGACCTAAAATTGTTAGCGTGTTGAGAATAAATAGTTCTGAAGTTCTGCCAAAGATGTCAATGCATTAGATTGTAGAGATATGACATTAATATATTCATACTGATGGTCTTGGGGAGTCATGTGACCACTAGAGGGAGTAGTGAGTCACACTGTCGGTCTCCCATGATGAGGAAAACTAGGCCTTCAACAAAAGCGTCAGAAAGTGACCAGATGAGATGAGAACCCTTAAGAAACAACTTTAAGAGTCAAAGAAAGTGACATAGTGACAAAAGCTAGAAGCACTATTGTTGTTTTCTCCACTGGACACAGACTCTAAATGTAAAGAATGGAGTTTGATGATTAAATGTCAGCGTTTCTTCTACACAGGTGAGTTTCATTAAGACTTTTATGAAGGTATAAAGTTATTATTGGATGTTATTATCTTTGCTAAGTTACCATTTGTTGATCCACGGTTCAAACTAAACTGTGACAGTTCTGACCTTATTTGAACGATTCCAAACAGATCTTTAGTGAAGCTACTGACAACACAAACTCTTACTGACATAAGTGCAGAATGTAGTAAAAAAAAAAGATACAAGAATTAGGATTTTTTTAAATTGACCGGATGCATATTTATTCTTACATTTCTCACACTGGTGCAAGATTTTCACTTTCACACAACTATAACATAACATAACATAACATAACACTGCATAACATAGCATAACATAACACAAGATAGCATAGCATAACATAACACAAAATAACGTAACATAAAATAACATAGTATAGCATAAGATAGCATAACTTAGCATAACATAACATAGCATTACATAGCATAATATAACATAAGGTAGAAAAACATAACATAATATAACATAAGCTAGCATAGCATTATATAAAGTAGCATAACATAAAATAACATAGCATAACATAAGATAGGGTAACATAACATAGCATAGCATAATGTAGCATAGCATAACATAAGATAGGGTAACATAACATAGCATAGCATAATGTAGCATAGCATAACATAAGATAGGGTAACATAACATAGCATAGCATAATGTAGCATAACATAACAGCATAGCATAACATAATGTAGCATAATATAATGTAGGATAACATAGCATAACGTAACATAACATAACATAACAGCATAGCATAACATAATGTAGCATGACATAGCATAACATAAGATAACACAACATAACGTAACATAACATAACATAGCACTGCATAACATAGCATAACATAACACAAGATAGCATAGCATAACATAACACAAAATAACATAACATAAAATAACATAGGATAACATAATATAAGATAGCATAGCATGAGATAGCATAAGTTAGCATAACATAGCATTACATATCATTACATAGCATAATATAACATAAGATAGCAAAACATAACATAATATAACATAAGATAGCCTAGCATTACATAAGATAGCATAACATAAAATAACAGCATAGGATAACATAAGATAGGGTAACATAACATAGCATAATGTAGCATAGCATAATGTAGCATAACATAATGTAGCATAACGTAACGTAACATAACATAACAGCATAGCATAACATAATGTAGCATAACATAGCATAACACAACATAACATATCATAACACAACAGCATAGCATAACATAATGTAGCATAACATAGCATAACATAACATAAGATAACACAGCATAACATAACACAACATAACATAACATAACATAGGATAACGTAATATAAGATAGCATAGCATGAGATAGCATAAGTTAGCATAACATAGTATTACATATCATTACATAGCATAATATAACATATTAGTCTCTGTGCTCTACACTTAGCTCCTGTCTGGATAATCTGTGCCCTCTATCTACTAGACCCGCTCGATCCTCCCAGTCCCACCCATGGCTCAATGATAACCTCCGGTCGCTGCGTACCAACCTCAGAGCCGCAGAGAGAAAATGGCACAAAACAAAAAGCTCTTCTGACCTGATCACATTCCAGTCACTATTGGTATCCTTCTCATCCAGTGTCACTGCTGCGAAGAAGGCTTACTATAATAACAAAATTCATTCTGCCACCGACACCAAGAAACTATTCTCAACCTTTAAAACACTACTCAACCCTCCACCTCCACCGCCCACTACTAATCTGACAGCAGACAATTTTGCTTCATTTTTCACAAATAAAGTGTCTACTATCAGCAGTCAGTTCACTGATCCACCCATAGACTGCACGCCTCCTTCTTCAACATCATCATCATCACACACTGCTTCCTCTCCCCTGACTATGGCTACTACTAACTCAACTGATAAAAGCCCAACTGCGTCATTCCCCTCATTTACTCCCCTCACAGAGAACGAGGTGTCTAAACTCCTTTCCTCTAGCCGTCCTACAACATGCCTGTTGGACCCTATTCCATCCAACCTCTTACAGTCTGTAGCCCCTACTATCACAGCACCAATCACACATGTGATTAATGCTTCACTGACTTCAGGAACATTTCCTACAGTATTTAAACAAGCGCAGGTAACACCACTACTCAAAAAACCTTCCCTCACCCCCACTCAAGTGGAGAATTATCGACCAGTCTCACTCCTCCCATACCTTTCTAAGACCATCGAAAGGGCTGTTTTCAAACAGGTCACAGAATTCCTCTCCCAAAATAACCTCCTTGACATCAACCAATCTGGCTTCAAAATCGGCCACTCCACTGACACGGCTCTGTTGTCTGTGACAGAAGCCTTGAAAGAGGCTAGAGCAGCAGCCAAGTCTTCAGTACTCATTCTACTGGACTTATCAGCAGCATTTGACACTGTCAATCATGATATCCTGTTATCCATACTCTGGAACATGGGCATCACAGGCCACGCACACTCCTGGTTTCAATCTTACCTTACTGGTCGGTCCTTCAGTGTGTCCTGGCTAGGGCACACATCAGCAGTTCACCGCCTCACCACGGGGGTCCCCCAAGGCTCTGTGTTGGGCCCCCTCCTTTTTGCCATATACACCACCTCACTCGGTCAGATCATCCACTCACACGGCTTCTCATATCATTGCTATGCTGATGATACCCAGCTCTATCTGTCATTCCCACCTGATGACTCCACAGTCTCAGTGCGGATCTCAGATTGTCTCTCTGACATATCTGCATGGATGAAAGCCCATCACCTTCAGCTGAACCTGTCCAAAACTGAACTGCTGGTCTTCCCAGCTAAGCCAACCATACAGCAGGACATCTCCATCACTATTGACTCCATACCTCTGGCTCCTACCAGTGTAGTACGTAACTTGGGAGTCATGATTGATAATCAGTTGACCTTCACGGATCACGTTGCCTCTGTCACCCGATCATGCCGTTTCACTCTGTTCAACCTAAGAAAGATCAGGCCATACCTAACCGAACAGGCCACCCAGCTCCTGGTGCAGACTATGGTTATCTCCCGTCTTGACTACTGCAATGCTCTTCTAACGGGCCTCCCAGCTTGTGTTGTCAAACTACTACAGATGGTCCAGAATGCAGCAGCGCGTCTGGTCTTCAATCAGCCTAAAAGGGCACATGTCACCCCCTTACTCATTGAGTTACACTGGCTACCCATAGCTGCCCGCATCAAATTCAAATCTTTAATCCTAGCCTACAAAATTCTCCGTGGGTCTGCTCCTGTCTACTTAGGTGCATTAATAAAAGCTTATGTCGCCCCACGACCACTCCGCTTGTCTGGGGAACGTAGTCTGGTGGTCCCCAGACCTTGTACAAGACAATCCAGGCTCTTTTCATGGGTCGTTCCACGTTGGTGGAACGCTCTACCAAGTGCTACAAGAACAGAGTCATCCCTGCCTATCTTCAAGAAGCTCCTGAAGACCCAGCTCTTCCAAGAGCACCTCCTATCCTAGCACTTTCAAACATTCCATTTTAAATATTCTAATAAGGTTTTTCCCAGGATAACCACAGATTCTTTCACGATTATCTCTGGACCTGCTGCGGTGGTCCGGCCTCTTCCCTGCCCTCATCATCACCACTCACTTATCCTCAACCGCCTCCATGTGTCTCCCCCTACTCCCCCCTTCTCCCCCTCTCCCCCAGTCCCTATCTCTATCGCTCTCTCTTTTTCCCCTTCTCTACTCTCTCTCTTTAACCCCAACTGGTCAAGGCAGACGGCCATCCTCCAGGAGTCTGGGTCTGCTCGAGGTTTCTGCTGTTAAAGGGAAGTTTTTCCTCGCCACTGTCACCAGTCACAAGTGTTTGCTCCTGGAGGATTCTGTTGGGTTTCTGTAGAATTGACTTAGAGTCTGGTTTTGACCAACTCTATATATAAAATGTCAAGAGATAACTTTTTTGTGATCTGGCGCTATATAAATAAAATTTGATTGATTGAGTGATTTAATTGGTTTTCCCCTGTAAGTCGCTTTGGAAAAAAGCATCTGCCAAATGCGTAAACATAAACATAAACACATAAGATAGCAAAACATAACATAATATAACATAAGATAGCCTAGCATTACATAAGATAGCATAACATAAAATAACAGCATAGGATAACATAAGATAGGGTAACATAACATAGCATAGCATAATGTAGCATAGCATAATGTAGCATAACATAATGTAGCATAACGTAACGTAACATAACATAACAGCATAGCATAACATAATGTAGCATAACGTAACATAACACAACATAACATAACATATCATAACACAACAGCATAGCATAACATAATGTAGCATAACATAGCATAACATAGCATAACATAACATAAGATAACACAGCATAACATAACATAACATAACATAACACATGGCTTAATAATTCTTTTTCCTCCTTTATTGTGTGGTGTCCATGTGTGTGGTCAGTCCCTAATAAAACTTGGTTTTGTACAAACAAATCTTAAGAAATTTTCCCCCATATATCATGCAAAAAAAGGTTAAGATAAGGCAGGTTCATCCTGTGAAGTTCAGAGTATCCTTGGAGTCTCTACGGTGGCACTCGTATTATTGCGAGGAAAGAACATTGTGCTCCACAGAAAAATTAATATTTCATCTGTGCCATAATCTTTTCTTTAAAATCTGCTCCATAACTCTTAGAAGTAATTTAACTTTCAGAAACAAAATCCCTTTTTTTTAAGCTCTTCAGACTTGAGATTCTGGGACTTTAAGGGATGAGCACGGATACAAGGTTCTGTTAAAACCATCTGAATCTAACTAAACAAATAGTTCAGCTCCTTCCTTCCATCGGATAATTACTAATGTAGTTCACTGGCAGCAAGTTCTTCAACCCTGATTGATGAACTGAGTAGCTTCTCATTTCTTAAACAAACATGTCAGAAGATATATGGAAAAGATGGAACGGTTTCCGAAAGGTCTTTGTCATTATCCTCCATCATGCAATAAAGATAAATAAGGAGATGCAGAAAGTACTAAAACTGGATTAAAAACGTCTTTATCAGAAGGGATGACAGTGGGATAAAACACACAACATGGACTCCAAAAGCCAAACATTCACTGCCAAAACTGATCACATATGAACTGAAATTAGAATGTTATTAAGAAGCATTTACTACATAAGGTTCTGTTTCATTAAGGGATCCAAAGTCTATGTTTTAGGTTCATTTATCTGGAACTGTCAGATTGGAGAAAAAAAAAAAAAAAAAAAAACTAACATAAAAATAAAAAAACGGCAGCAGCTGCACAGAATGTTTCCAATAAGCCTCGAACAGATCCCACTTTTTATTGTGACTGACTGAGTGTAATGGTCTCCTTTGTCTGGTTGTCAGTGTGTTTTGGGAATTTGACGCACAATAGCAGTCAAACATGTTTGTTCATTTAAATATAGACAAATACAGACTCTGAATATCACTGCTGCTGCCAAAGCCATTACTGTTTCCAAATGTTTGCTGTCACTGTTCTTTGAGCGGATTCTTCCAGTCAGACGAGTAGTTTAACATGTGATAACCCTGGCTTTTGTCTGCTTGTTTTCACTTTGTTTTTATTGATTTCATTCTGATACTTAACCCATAAAGACCCAAACAGCCACCAGTGACCAAAACCATCTACTGATCTAAAACATTTGATAACTGCTGATCCACTAATCATACCAATACATATAAATAATTGGTGTAAAATGCAGTTCATTATCTTTTCATGGTCATCAGATATGACCCATCTGGATGTTCAGAGGCTCCGTAGTTACCGTGGAAACACCGTCATCTTCTACAACATTGATTCACCAGTAAAACCCACAGAGTTGGATCAACGACAGTGGATGGACACATTAGGTTTATGTTCAGTTAATGAGAGAATTGCTGAGAAAATCCCTTTTTCTTCAGTTTTCTCTGTTTCTGATATAAGAACCCTCAACTTTAATCTGAGCTTTAATGAACATCTACATGATCAGTGAAATAAATATAGGAAAGTATGTGATTTTCAAAATACTGAAGATAATATTATAATAATGGTGATACTTAAAAAAGGTGAAATCTAGAGAGAAACTTATTTGGGAACTGCCACAAAAGTAGCACTGGGTCTTTATGGGTTAAAGCAGGGGTGTCAAACTCATTTTAGTTCGGGGGCCACATTCAGCCCAGTTGGATCTCCAGTGGGCCAGACTGGTAAAATAATAACTGTGAAAAAGTTGAATTCTGTTATGATCAGGTTTACGTCTACAAAGTTTCCTTAAAAATCTGAATAACATGAACAACTTGAATTGTCTTAAGAAAAACAAGTGCAATTTTAACAATTTTCTGCCTCGGTTTATGAGTTTATCATTTAGAGACGTGCATTAAAATTGAACAAAACATTTAGTAAAAGGCAGAATATTGGTAAAATTAAATTTACTTTTCTTCAGACATTTCCATTTGTTCATATTTGTTGATGCTATTCACATTTTTTGTAAAAGTATAGTTTGGTAATGTAAACATTTTCTTGTAATTTTACTTTTTTACACCAAAAAAATAAAGAGAAGATTTTGGGTTGTCATTATTTATAGGTTATTTCCTCTGCCAAGGAGGTTATGTTTTTGCTGGCGTTGGTTTGTCTGTCTTTCTGTCTGTGTGCAAGATAAATCAAAAAGTTATGAATGGATTTGGCTGAAAATTTCTTGAAATGTTGATACTGGCACAAGGAACAAATGATTAAATTTTGGTGGTGAGCGGGGGGGGGATCCACGCTCTCCGAGTGCTTTTCTAGTTCTGATAATATTTTACTGGTTCTGACCCACTTGAAATCTGATTGGACTGTATGTGTCTGTATGTGGAACCTGAATTAAAATGATTTTGACACTTTTGATTGTTAATATCTTCAGTGTAATTTTCGCATTTCACAAATTCATCCCGCGGGCCTGACTGGACCCTTTGGTGGGCCGGATTTGGACCCCAGGATGAATATTTGACACCTGTGGGTTAAAGTATTGATTTAAAGTCTCACAGGTTTGACTGTATATTTCCACTCAAACTGTGGCATACAGAGGCTGACTCCAGGATCTGCTGAGAAGGACTTATCAGGTCCTCCACATACTCACCACAGCTAAAGGTGGCCACACATTGTGCAATTTTAGAGACGATTTCTCACTTGTGCGACTCTTTCTGGGATGGGGCCAGATGTGCCTCTAATTGTGTGTCGTGCTTTGTGCAGTGTACATGGGGTAAGGAGAAGCCATTAACGCCTCACGACCAGCAATCGTATGTTCTCAAGGAAAACGGAGCTGTTTGAAATCCTGCTCGCTCCTCGTGAGCAGGGCCAGATTAACACGTCATTGTACCCTGGGCAACAATATTCAAGGGCCCCATCATCACAACCCCAGAATCCCTATAATCTGGCAAAATACAGAATAAATTCCAGGAATATATGTAAATATACCCCATACTTCAATATCTAACTATCATCAAATGCATTTTGATGTACAAATGTGTAAATGCTCGTAGAACTATAAGTGCACCACTATAGCCTCTTGTCAAGGCCACTCACTTGCATATGATGATATGAAAACAAAACACATTAGCATCCGTATAATCTAAAATTGATCCACTATTTTAGAAAGAGAGGGAAGTGTCCTCCATTTTCACAAAAAATAAATAAGAAACCATTTCCAAAGTATCCAGTATTTATTTAAGAACACTTTTTGCGGACAGTTTCATTTATAAGCAAAAGATAACCAGACATTTTTGTTATGCCCGAGCTACCCAGGGCCCTTCAGAGGTCGCGGGCCCCCGGGCAATTGCCCAGTTGCCCATATGGTTAATCCGGGCTTGCTCGTGAGGGTATCGCACTGTCAAAGCAGTACCACCAGCCGATGTGCCTCGAATTCTCACACTGTGCATGCACGAATACAGTAATAGCCAGCTACTGTAAGCTAATTCTAAGCTAACAGTAGCTGGCTATTGGCCTAGTGCAGTTTTGCTCTTGCAGCTTACTTCTAGTTCCCTCTGTAGGATTGACAGCCCATACTGTCCACGTCTGGCCAATCAATTCCTGCATCAAACACGTCGTCTTTTCTTCTTTTTTGATTCCCCACAGATAATGACACATATTACCAAAGCAGCTCGTTGGTTTTTGTTTAGCACTACCATTTCGTGACTCACGCCAATACACAACTGTCTACGCACTTACGGATTCCTTGGTATTTTAACGTTGTATTTCCAGATACAACACTGGAATGTGTGGTGCGTCCTCTGGTGTATGGTCCTACAGTGTGAGCAGTCAGGTCGCATACGAGCATCGGTCCGTACAGTGTGAGAACATGAATCGTGAGCCTGACTTTACGATTGATTTGCACAGTTTGAGATGGAGCTGCGTGCAACGATCAAAATAATCGCACAGTGTATGGCCGCCTTAAAGGCAACTAGTCTGATGGACAGGGATAGAAAGAGGTTGGAAATGTTGGGTTCAGTTTGGGTGTTAATACTGAGAAGAAATCATTTCAACTTGTTCTCTCTGTTTTAAAGCGATGACCTAAGTTTTAGTTTTGATTATTTTAGTCCCCCTATCCAATGGCTACTCTTTATCTTTGCTTTTGGATCCATTGTTTTCTGTTAGTCTATCATTTTGTGATTGATTATGACTATTATTTTATTTCCCCCAAAACTACCTTGAACCTCTTGGTTTGTTTGAGTGGAATGTATGTACTCTTTTTTTTTTTTCCTTTTTTTTAATTTCCCCTTGTGAATAGGATATGTAACAATAAGTTTTAGTTTTGATTATTTTGTCCCCCCATCTAATGACGACCTCTTTATCTTTGCTTTTGGATCCATTGTTTTCTGTTAGTCTATCATTTTGTGATTGATTGTGATTATTATTTTATTTTATTTCCCCCCAAAACCACCTTGAACCTTTTAGTTTGTTTGAGTGGAATGTATGTACACTTTTTTTTTTTTTTTTTTTTTCCCTTGTGAATAGGAAATGTAACAATAATTGATTTCATTGATCTACTTTAGATTTGTGGAAAGCTCCATTGTTTTGAATGACTTTAAAACCACCAATAACTCCGTATTTAACCCTTAAAGACCTAAACAGCAGTTGGTCACCAAAACCATCTACTGATCTAAAGCATGTTGAACGTTTGAACCCCTAATCCTAAAATCCTAAAATAACACACCACTAATAATGGCCTCAAATGCATTTAAATAATTCTGATAAAATGCAGTTTCTCAGCTTTTCTGCATCAGATATGACCCATCTGGATGTTCAGTGGGTCCATAGTGAACATTGAAACACCATCATCTTCAGTAACATGGATTCACCATTAAAAACCCTTGCAGTTTGATATTATATGTTGTTGAAAAAGCTACTTTTGCTTCAGTTTTCTCTGATTTAGCAAAATATCATGCAAAGCTTTTATGAACATCTACACAGTGAATAAAAATAATGTTGGAAAATACATGCTTCTTACTGGAAAATGAAAGGGATCAAATAATAAACTGTGATAAATCCCTTAGATTAAATTTAGGGGGAAAATCATTTGGAATTCATTACAAAAATATTTCTACATCTAAAGAAAACGATATAATATTTCTCATGATACTTATTGATACAGACTGATTTTATCACTATTTTCCCCATATTCATTTGAAATACTTTATTATCTTTTATTGAAATTAATATCTGACTTTTACATTGTCTGTCTTATGAAGTGAAGTAGGTCTGTTTATTTCTCAGCTGTTGTCCTCATATTGTTTTGTGAAGACCTTTCAGTTTATCAGCCGCTACATACAGTAAAAGTCCATATATACTGTTGTCCATGAAGTTTGAATAATTTGGTTTTCAGACACAGTTCTCTTTTTATTCCTGTTTATACTCACTGTAATCACCTTTGACCAGGTTCAGTAATTACATACCTAGTCCCTGTTACAATTTATCTATTAAGAATAAATCACATTGTTACATGATTTCATAAGAGGTACAAGTATTTTATTCCAACTTTAAGGCCAACAGTGTATATGAGGAAAGTGAGACATACTTTATTATGTTGCCTATGTTGCCTATCTGCTTTCGAATTAGCATGAAAAAAAAAAAAAACAACAAAAATATTATATAAAAGAAAGTCCAACATTCAAAAAGGAGTGGGAGGAAGTTTAATTTATGATCTCCCGCCCCCTTACCCCAGCCTTCAACCAGGGATGTAACGATTACTGGTGTAACGGTAAACCGTGGTAAAATTCCCAACGGTTAGTATTACCATTTAAATTCTAATTATCATGATAACCATGTTTGATTACCGCACTTTTAGAGGAAAAAACGCCAATGTAAAGATCTCCTTTTATGTCAAATATTTGAGTATAGGTTTAATTTATTACAAGTTTAATTTTATATACCTAATATTTGGAACCAATATTCACTTTTAAAGTCTTTGAAAAGGTTCGTTAAGCATCTTTGTGTTATTTACACAATAAATTATATACATTTTTCAAATTGGATTTTATATATTTTGTGTGTTTTTTGTCCTTTTGTGTTTTTATAGTAGGTTACAGTGAAAAAATAATAGGCAGATGATATAAATGAAGTTGTGCTGAAAAAAAAAAGATCCCAAACAGGGGTATAGTAAACATTTGTTTATATAGGATATAAAGGTAAAATTAAAAGGACTGAAAAACAGCCAAAATCGGCTCAGACCACTAAGGGTTAATATTTGAATGTTTCTGCCAACAGAAGGTACATTGTGAGTTATTTTATTTTATTTTATTTTATTTTTTTCAAATACAACTTGGTTAAATTATTTCACTATGTGTATCAGTACTTTTTGAACATTTTGAGCACAATTTCAACAATACCACGATAATAATGATAACTGTGATAATTTTGGTCACAGTAACTGTGATATGAAATTTTCATTTCGCTATATCCCATCCTTCAACCTACCCTTAATTCCTATGTCAGATCCCATAAGTAACTCAAAAATCCTGAACATATCCAACTAAATTCTGACTAAGCACAGAACACAAAATTATCCATTTTGCAGCAGCATTTCACATTAAAGTAAACTCTGTCCTTTTCTTTCCTCTCAAAATGAGTCAGTTGAGGCTTGTGTGCCACTGACTGCTGTTGTCAGTGCTTCCATGCTCTTGGTGTTAGCCTGTGTATCCAACTTGGAAGTATTCGAAGTAGCTTTTCTCAACTGACTCTCACTGGATTCTGTAGAGGTTTTCTCCAAGATGGTCTTTATCAATTAACTGTGCAATATTTCTAAATATAAGTAGTAATAAGGTTCACAATATGAGTTCTGTCTGCCTAATTATTCATGCTGTCCCCCAATTCCCTTCAAATCCATGAAAAAATTCCAGCATGTGTCCACGTGTACTGTGTGAAAACTGTATGATGTCTTATATTTGTGCTTTGCATTATCTTCTGTTCTTCACTGCAATTTTCGAAGAAAGGGGTTTGTGGTAGCGCTCCACTTAGGAGCAGGGGCCTGATGTCCCTAATCATAGAACTTAATTTTGTTTGATATACTCTGTACTGTCAAATGACAATAAAGGCAATCAATCAATCAATCAGTTCAATTCAATCAATTCAATTCAATTTATTTAAAAAATTAAAAAAAACACTCCACTGCAATACTCGACAGCACCCCCTGGACTTTATTTCAAGGGTTTAACAAAAGTGTCAGATTAACAGTTTAGGAATTACAACAAAACTTGTCACAGTACAAACACATATGGATCTCAGTGTAATTACAGCCCAAATGAATGAGACTTACTCGGACTATGTGCTGAAATGACTTGTTACATAAAGAGTTGCATAATGGACCACAGGGGTTTTTGTTGTAAAGGGATCAGCTCAGACAGTTAGTGTGATGTTGTGTTACCTCATTTAAACCGTCGGTGCCCTGACCTCCTGTTGTCTTTGTGTTTTGGTTGAAGAGGTTCCTAATCTACCCCTCCTGTCCATCCTCCAGACCGATATAAGGTCAATACTTCAATCTGCGACCCAGCACTTCTTAATCTTGCTCTTTGGACATCGTTGGACCAGAACATCCACCTCTCTGGCTTTGTTCGTGGCCTCGTGGGGAAACTGTTGGCCGGAGTCCTGACACAGGTCTGGTCGGGTTATTATCCAGGCAGAGGGAACAGAATAAATCATTTCCTCTGCTTTACCCTTAGACAGCAGTTCCTGCTGCTGCACATCCATCCCTGCACGTCTGCACTACGGAACAGACCAAAGTGTGGGACAACCATCAGGGGAGTCACCAGGCTTATGTAAGAATTCTGACTGTAAGATGACTGTAAATTATCATTATGTAAGAGTATTTGTTCACGTTATTCCTGCCAATATGGAATTGGCATCAGACTGCATGCATAGACTATAGTATGTCTAATGTTACTGTTACAATACTCTCATTTTATGCAAGAATCCTCCATGGAGTGATATGGTACTGTGCAGAAGTCTTTGTCCACCTTTAGCTTTGTTTTTGATGAGTTGAAATGAGCATACACCTTTAAACGCAGGGTAGGAAATCCTGGAAAAACGGTTCGAGCAAGTAACATGGTGAAAATACACAATTCAAAAGTCCAAAGCCCTTTCTTCAGACTTCACCTGGAAGCCACGCCCCCAGAGTATCGGAAGGCTAAATGCTTGTTCCCGAGAGTTCCTGAGTGCAGCACAGTATAAATCCCCCCCCGGTCTGCGGATCTGGAGAACGCGTGATTTGTACGTGAAGGGGGGGTGGGTACAAATGGTTGAGTGTGATAGACAGATCACCATTGTGATGGGCTGGTTAAAATGATTGGATGGTGTTTTTTCAGTCCTGTCTGTTCCACAGGTGACTAAAATTTAAAATTTTTGTGTCAGAGCATTTAATTAATTGTTTGCAATTGAGATGTGAAGGGGATTTTAAAAAAATATAGGAAAAAATGCTCCAGGAAAACATCTCCTACCCCACCTTTAAGTCTCATTCTCTTTTCTTCAGATACAACTAGACCAGTGGCGGCTGCTCGTCTTTCAGACAGGGGAGGTTCATTGTCGACTTGCTTAAAAAAAAAGTCAGGTTATTTAAACATAAATTCCTCCCTCCGTTTCTTTTTAAGAAAATGGTCAGTGACCTTATTGTACCAAGTAAACAAGAAAACGTTGAAATTATGTTAAATTGAAACAAGGAAGTACAATGAGTGTGTTTTATTTACAGTGCGAGAAATGAACAAGTAATTTCGTAGTGGTTTCTCTCTTGATTTCACAGCAGAATGTGCGACGGTATTAAACTGAACTGTGTCAGTGAAGGAGTAGATCTCAAAATAACTGTCAGTCAAATGGGGTTCAGCCTTTCGACTGATCCTCCAATCAGCACATGGAAGCCCGGCGTCCAGCCTGGCCGAGCTCCGCCCACAGCTCCATTCACCCCCAGAGACGCCGAGCGTCCGGGGGCGGGACAACATCGTGGCATTTATCCAATTACCGTCCAGTTTCGAGGCAATGAAAAATTCTGTTCCACTCAGTCTCATTGAAGTGCATGGACGCTGAGCGTCTACGGGCAAATGCACTGAGCAGAGATCGAATGAGAAAACAGCGCAACGGGAATGTATGAGAAGTGAACAACATCGAGTCTGATGATTTGTGATAAAGCTGATTCTGAACGAACTCATCTGTGAGATGAACGTGTTCTAACACATTTGTAGTCAATGAAATGTCAACACAACTGAACATATTTAACCATTTAATTTTTGTAATTTTAGGGGAAGGGGAGCTTCCCTTGCAGTCTATGAGAAATTGCCTCTGAACTAGACAATACAAGAAATATTTGTACAGCCTTAAAAGACACTTGAAAAACAGAACTCAATCAACTCTGAAGGTAAAAGTCATTATTTATTGTGACCCCTGAACCCATGAGAAGAAGTAGCACAAACAAAAAAAAACATCTGACGATGATGTGTTGAATGAAACCTGGCATAAAACATCAGAAAATGAATGCAATAAATTTCATATTGTCTGAACAAAAGGGTTAAAGACATGTTAAGGTCAAAGAGAGGTCAGACTAAATACTGCCGCTTCAGTTTATAGAAGCTGTGTTTTCCCTGAAACGTTTGTTTTTACTGCTGTACATAAGATACATCAGTCTTTCTGAAATGGGGGTACATGTACCACCAGGGATACTTGAAAATTTTGGGGGAAAATGCATTAAATAAGTCATCATGTACTGAATACAAAATAAATAATCAGAATTAAGGCTGAAATATTAAATACAATAAATACATTCATATATATTTTTATCGTCAATCATTTTGTTTAAGCTTTGGAAACATTTAAGAACATTTCTATTTTATATTATTCAAAATGAGTTTATTTGAGAAGCTAAGTAATTATTTTTTTTTCATAAAAGGTTCATTTATTAATTAATGACCAATTTATTTATTTTTCTTATCAGTGAAAGAGGGCACTTTTCAGTTTATATTTTGCACACAAAATGTACCTATAAAGATGTGTTATGTTTTATATATATATATATATTACAGTTAAATATGTGTTGTTTGCTTACAAAGTTTCTAAAATATAAACAGACACCTTTGGAACAGGAACAAATTTTACCTCATTTTTTTTCCAACCAAAAATACTGAAGCAAGAGTTTCAGACACTCGGCTAAAAAAGTATATTTCAGGGGGTACTCCACTGTAAAAAGTTTGAGAACCACTGCTATACATATATCAGAGTGGATCTTAAAACAGAGACAAATGCATGGAACTGTAAATGTCATATTTATTTGCACATCTCTGTTAAATGACTTATTCCAAATATGAAATTCTTGCTTTACATGAAAATTTTCTTTGACATAAAATGTGCATGCATTACAGCCCAGTATTCAAATTTTCAGCATACCTTACTGTTACATGTTAATAAGAGGGATATAATGGTCGAGTGGTTTTTAAGGACACTTTTTATTTCTCTTGATAGTCTTGTCTCAGTCTTAAAGAGGATTCTGGATTTTATTACAAGACAAGTCTAGACCACACATCCAGAGATGACTCCAGTTCTAATGGTTTTCTGATTTACTTGTCATCATTACTCTGGTTTGAAAAAAAAAATGTAGATATTTTTGTGTCTTTTTTCCTTTGACTTAGTTCTCCACAGCCTGCCACATTCTGCTGCTGACTGAGGAATCATGTCACCTCTTAAACCACATCAGTTTGTAATATGTGAAAAGCTCAGTGGCAGTAAAACTGTGGTTGTGCATCTAGTCTGTTCTCTGGACTGACTTGGTCTCGTACAGTGCTGGTCTTGGTCTCAAACCCTCCATGTCTTGCTCCTTTTTTTCTTTTTTGGTTTCGTCATGACTGACTTTCTAGTTAAGGGGATATAACCTCTGGTCCACACTGTGGAAAATGGTTTCATTACTTTAAGGTGGGCAGCATAGTGGTTAGCACTGCTCAGAGGGTTCAGAGTTTGATTCCCACTCAGACTGGGTCCTTTCTATGTTGAGTTTGCCAACTCTCTCCATGCTGCGTGGGTTTCCTCAGGTTTCCCTTACTGTCAAAATGGATATTTGAAGGTTAATTCCAGTGCTGCCACTAACCACTAATTTTCTAATGATTAACCCTTTCATGCATACTGGTCACTACAGTGGACAGCTATTCTACAGCTGTTCTCTTGTATATTCATGGATTTTGTTGTTCTTTTCGTTTGTTGTTGTTTTTTTTTTTTTTTAACATATCTTTATTAAAGTTTTAAGACACTACATACCTTTTCTAACATGAATTGGCAACATTATGCAGAACTCTCCTGAGCATAAACCCCCAGAATCACAAGCCCTCCCCATAGTTTTCACACGATTTATCAGTAAATACAAGTTTCTGTGCATCAAAAATTAAACGTGTGGTGTCCAGCTGAGTGGACATTTTTGCAACTTCATGAAAAATAGGTTCATAAGAATTTTTTTTTCATCATTATTTTTTTTTATGTTTTTTTTTTTTTTTTAAACTTTTTTTAATTTTATTTATTTATTTTTATTTATCTTTCAGAAGAAAATTTTCAATCACATTGTTTTTTCATGCCTAAAGAGGAATAAAAACACTCAGGAAAACATTTTGATTAAGGTTCTCATAATTCGTGCATGAAAGGGTTAATATTTTGACAAATTTTTTGATTAGTCGACTAATCTAAACCACAATTTAAAAAAAAAAAAAAAAAAAAAAATTCAAGTGTTTGTTATTTTGTTGTGTCCATTCTATTTTGAATACAACTCAAGGGCCAAAACATAAAATGTCACCTGTACCATGACAAATGTAAACAACATAAATAACTTGAATATTACCAAACAAAAAATTACAAATTGGGATGTTTTCCACATAAGAGCGAGGGCTGGGGGAGGGGGGGGGGGACAATGAACTAATGCGCACAGATCCGTGGACCAAGGTTAGGTCAACCGTAAGAGCGGGGGAATGAAACTTAAGATGCTTAAAAGATGGGGGTCTCGCTTTCTCTCAGGTACTACAGGCGCCAATGTGGCATGGATTCCCCAGGTGCCGCGGCCAAAAATAAATAGGCAGTCAATAGCAAAACGACTCGTTGACTAAAAAAATTGCTGTCGACTAATTTTCATGGTCAATTACATCGACTAATTGCTGCAGTACTAGTTAATTCTTCTGTCAGTGTACTTGACCTGAGTACTGATGAAGATCTGGTCAGAGTTAGTTCCTGAGCACCTTCAATGGCAGCTCACTGCTCCTAATGTGCTAAATGCTAATGCTAGGTGCAGAGACTAAACTGACCTACAGGGATAATAAAAATGAATTATCCTTAACCTTAATAGATTCAACTTTTGTGATAGTAAACAAATATTTTATTTACTTTCTCTAACATGGGCGATACAGTGGTGCAGTAGAAAGCACTGTCACATCACAGAAAGAATGTCCTGGGTTTGATTGTGAAAAGCTGTGAAGCAAGAGGTGATCCAAAAATAAGAGGTGTGCAGGATCCCAAAATTAACGATGAAAAAATAAAGGAAGGTCCACACAACCTATAAGCTCCCAAAACATTTATTTAACCATGTGTGACGTTTCGGGCCGAGGCTCTTCATCAGACTGAGGACAGATAGAGTTACACAGGTGTTTTATATGCAGTGTCTGATCACAATAACATGTGATCTGCAATATACGTCATCTTAGAGGAACAGAAAACATCTTTTTTAAACTTATCATACATACAATCAATCATAAATAGTCAAATGTTTCAAATGTCCACAAGTACAAATAATTTTAGTGATCAAGCTGCTTTACACACATACGTATATAAACAGGTGTTAATCAAATTTCTTTGCATTTATACAAGTCCATGTAATTAGGTTTGATTCCAGGACTGGAGTTTGCATGTTCTCCCCGTGTCTACTTGGGTTCTCTCCAGGTACTCCAGCTCCCTCCCACCGTCCAAAGACATGCACTAATTAATTGGTTAATCTAAAATTACCCATAGGTGTTAATGTGACGGTGATTGGTTGTCTCTATATGTTAGCTCTGTGATGAACTGGTGACACATCCAGGGTGAACCCTGCCTTTGCCCATAGGTAGCTGGGATAGCCTCTACCAACCCTCTGGAGGATACAGTGATTCAGACTACTGACTGACTATTTTTTCCAATGCACTGGAAGAAATGGACTTCCACAACAGTGGCGGCCGCTTGTCTTTCAGACAGGGGAAGCTCATTGTCGGCTTATATCAGAAAGAAAAGTCAAGTTATTTAAACATAAATTCGTCCCTCCGTTCCTTTTTCAGAAAATGGTCAGTGACCTTATCGTACCAACTAAACAAGAAAACGTTGAAATTATGTTAAATTGAAACAAGGAAGTACAATGAGTGTGTTTTATTTACAGTGCAAGAAATGAACAAGTAATTTCGTAGTGGTTTCTCTCTCGATTTCACAGCAGAATGTGCGACGGTATTAAACTGAACTGTGTCAGTGAAGGAGTAGATCTCAAAATAGCTGTCAATCAAATGGGATTCAGACTTTTGACTGATCCCCCAATCAGCACATGGAATCCTGGCGTCCAGCCCAGCCAAGCTCCGCCCACAGCTCCATTCACTCCCAGACACGCTGGGTGTCCGGAGGCAGGACAACATCGTGGCATTTATCCAATTACCGTCCAGTTTTGAGGCAATGAAAAAAAACTGTTCCACTCAGTTCCATTGAAGTGCATGGACGCTGAGAGTCTACGGGCAAATGCACTGAGCAGAGATCAAATGAGAAAACAGCACAACGGGAATGTATGAGAAGTGAACAACATCGAGTCTGTTGATTTGTTATAAAGCTGATTCTGAACAAACTCGTCTGTGAGATGAACGTGTTCTAACACATTTGTAGTCAATGAAATGTCAACACAACTGAACATATTTAACCATTTAATTTTTGTAATTTTAAGGGAAGCCGGGCTTCCCTTGTAGTCTATGAGAAATCGCCACTGTTCCACACCTTTCAGTTTATTATTACTGCATGTGCATCATGTTGTGGCACAAACTGATTTGAGGTTTAAGACACTAATTTGTAAAATAATAAATAACTGATGCTTTAAAATGATATGAACAGAACAGTTTAGCACAAAGTAACACGGAAGCGGCTCTCAAATACAAACATGTCAGGAGTTAACTAAAGAACAGTTGTCTTTGCATTGAAACCGTGCAACAATGGAGCTGTCAGCGACAACAAAAGCCATATGAACGCACAACAAAAGTTTCTGAAGACTGTCAGTATACATTTATTCTAATGAGATGATGTACAGTGCTGCTGTTGTCCCATAATAGATGCGTACTATATATAACATGAGCTGCGTTCATTGTTGTCGCTGCTTTCATCAGCCAGCTGTGATTTTCTGTCCTTGTCAGTCCAGAACAAACACTGACGGGGAGGCAGTGTAATCTCGCTCAGATTTCCACCGGTGATCGTAGTGCAGCAGAGGGCAGTAGGATCTGCAGCGGAGTGGTGTCAGCGGCTTATGATGCTGGATCGCAGCAATAATCTGACCCTGCGTATTGTAAGTCACGGACCCGTAGCTAATGGGATTCCAGCTATCAGCGGATTATGATGATCTAGCTCCCTTTGTACACCAGCGCGACCATTTTACATACATTCTATATTAATTTGACATGCACTTTGTCAGCAGCAGTTGATCACATGCCACCCCCACCCCATCCCACCCCACCCCTGAAAGAATCTACAGTAGTGTGAGGAACATAATATGATTAATGGTGAGAAAAGTAAAGGGATTTGAGGCGTCAGAGTTTTTCTTCTCTTTGAAGATGGTCTCGTCACTTGGAATATTACTTTGTGGGATGCTTCAGAGGATTGCCGTCCATTACACTTTCCCAGTGATGACAGGGGATTAGTCTAAATGACAGGCAGCGGGGCAGGCAGGGGGTCGCTTGGAGTCTGGACAATTTATTTCTTGATTATCCATTGAGTCCATCAAGAAATAACAGGGTCCTTTATCATGAACATTAGCACAGTGACTGAGGAATTATGAGGCTTTCAAACAAAGAAAGGAGATTGTGCGCTTCACCTGTTTTTTCTCCTTCCACTAAATCACTTCTTTAATGTTGGATATGATGATAATATGTGTGGTGGAGGCGCTCGCAGATGCTCAATCACATAACGTCCTTCCACTCGAAGGTCACGCGTCCTGCCCCACTGCACCAATTTTCCCAACAGATCTCTTACAGCTGGGCAGAGCTATGATGATTTAGCCAGGCGTGACGGAGGGCTAAGGACTGAACTGACCTCACGTGAGTCCTAGTCATACCGCCATTATCAAGCTCATGGATCTCCAGCTTGCCTATGCTTGTCTGTCCTTCTGCATATTTTGGAAGTCGATGAATGCAGCGACGAGTGAAAGGAAGCAGGCGGCGGTGGCACACTGAGAATTAGGTCATTACCCGCGGCAAGTTCAATACATGATCAAAAGGAAAATGGCAAAAATATGGGACGCCCCCTCTTTTCCTGAAGCCGCAAATTCAGATTTAAGAGTCAGATTCAAGCCTGTAATGAATATTCCTCTGACCGTCCCTGCTGAGTAAATGCTCACATTTTACTCAGCACATTGTTGTTGGTAGTCATTCAACAGTAGGACTCCAAAGGAAATAAGCACATCTTTATCCTGGATGTCTGAACTACAGGGTGTCCCAAAATAATGTATACACACTTCAAACAAGAAAAGCACTCGGAGAGCACAGACCTCCGCTAAGACGGATCTGACCCCCCCAATCACCACCAAAATTTTATCCTTTCTTCCTTGTGCCAGTATCAACATTTCCTGAAAATTTCATGAAAATCTGTCCATAACTTTTTGAGTTATCTTGCTAACAAACAAAAAACAAACAAACACGCACGCACACAAAGCAAAGTGATCACAACACCTCCTGGCTCAGGTAATAATTGTAAAGTAGGTGTTTCTTAAATAAAATTCATTTAATTTTCAAAATGCAATAGAATTTACAAATATCATTTTCTTGTTTTGTCACCGCTTGTTCTTCAACTGACGTCTGTTCTGGTCCAGACACTGCTTACAATGCCAAGTAATGGAATCGCACACATCACCAATGTTATGACCCGAAGGTTGCAATATATTTAACATAAGACATAAAAGGTGAAAGAATTCAATTTACAATTTTTTTTTTTTTTTTACTTAAAGGTAAGTATAGACTTCCTGTTGTTAACCCCTTCCCGTGCTCTAAACAAACAAAAAAAAAAACAAAGTTGCAAAGGAAAAACAAGGACGAAGGTGAGCCGGCAAACTTAACAAAAGGACGGTATGTGGCTCAGACCAACCCTGTACAGGACCGTCGGACCTGGCCACATACCGTTACCCCTACCCTAATAAACACAACCCCGCAACTAAAGCCTGTTACAAGAAAAACCGAAAACAGGATTTGATTTTTTATTTGATTCCACTGCTTGGCGTTGTCAGCAGTGTCTGGACCAGAACGGATGTCAGTTTGAGAACAGGCGGAACAGACAAAACAATCAAATGATGTTTGTAAATTCTATTACATGTTGAAAATTAAATGAATTTTAATAAACACCTACTTTATAATTATTTAAAGTGTGTATACATTTTTTTTTTGGGACACCCTGTGTATTTATTTTTTTCATGTGAAGTCCAACTTTTTCTGAAAACTATCGATGCACCTGTTGCCGTAGTAACGCCAGCTCTCCTCTAATTATTCAAGGAAGTTGACCTTGTTGGCTTTATAAGAGAGAATAGATCGTATTCTCATTTCCTTCTTTCTCTTAATGAGCAGGAGTTATACTTAAGCTCCCTTCAGTCATGCTTCATTGATAAACCAGGTTCTACTCTTTTTTTTTTTTTTCTTGTCCAGCATCATAACACCAGAATGGTAGTCTGTCTGCCTTTTGGTGCCGAACAAATTTGCTTTGCCAAAGGAATGAGGCTCCCCTTGATATTCTGCTATCTTTATTTTGAGTTTCGTTGCACCACATTTCCATGCCGGACCTGACATGAAAGAACAGGGGGAAGGAGAAGAAAGGGGGAGAAGAGAAGCAAAGAGTGAAGGGAGGAGAAAAAGGAAGAAGAAGATGGTAAAGACCCTCACAAGAGAATATCAACAATACAAACAATAACAACCATTATGATAATTATAATGGTAACAATAACTAGAACCAGAAGTGAGTAAACTGGGCAGAAGAGAGGGAAAAAAAGGAAAAATTACAATGAAATAAGATAATAAGACCTATTAAATGAGAGATATAAGAAAGGAAAATGTGAACAAAATATCATAAACGACAGCACAAGTAATACCAGCAACAAATCAACAAATCAAACCAGGCTTTACTCAATACAATAGTTTGCTTTAATTGAGAAAATGTTACGTCACAGAGCACAACTTGTTCTTCTCTGCTTAGGTACAGAATATTCTATATGTATATTATCTTTTTTTTTTTTTGTTACCTGCCTCCAGACTACAGATGTAAATAATCATCTCACATCTGCAGTACATTTAATCTGGCTTGTTTACTTCTTGAATATTTACACTGATGGTCATTAATGGGCATTGTCTCCATTAAATAACCAATGAAAGAAAGAACTAAAAGAAATATGTGGTTTGCAAACATCTGGTAAGGATTTGACTTTGGGTTTGTGGATGTTTTAGCAGAAACATAAAGCTTTTCCATCCTGTTCTGTCCTTGTACTGTCATACATTTTCCACTCGTTGCAGTTGTAAAAACTGAATTTGTGTTGTTTTACAGTTTTATTCTACTTTACCTTACAGTATGTTTTGTCTCTTCAATGTATTTTATTATTTTTTGTCTATTTTTTTTCCTTTTAATGATTTCAACTTGCTCTGTCTAATTATTGGATCATCCATAAAGCACTTAAAACAACAAACTAACAAAGACTGAACTATGAGGTACTGAGTAGCACTAGTTACAACATCAAACTGCTTTGGTTTATTATTATAACTAGCGGCATTGTACCCCTGGTGCCATTGTACAATAGCTTGAGAGGCTAAAAGCGGCCAGCATACCTCACAACATTTGAATACGGACATGAAATTGTGCCCAGTAGATAGTCAGGTAATGTTTGTATTCATTTAGCGAGTTTGGCGGCGATCGGGTGTGTGAAGGTATGTGGTGAGGTCGGACTCGGTCTGAGGTGAGTTGGAACGCGGTCCGAGGTGAGCTGGGAGCCGGTCTGTGGTGAGCTGGGACCCAGTCCGAGGTGAGCTGGGACCCTGTTAAAATTGCCCAGCAGCTGGTCTGAGGTGAGCTGGGACCCGGTCCGAGGTGAGCTGGGATCCGGTCTGTGGTGAGGAGGGACCCTGTTAAAATCACCCAGCAGCCGGTCTGAGGTGAGCTGGGACCCGGTCCGAGGTGAGCTGGGAGCCGGTCTGTGGTGAGCTGGGACCCAGTCCGAGGTGAGCTGGGACCCTGTTAAAATTGCCCAGCAGCTGGTCTGAGGTGAGCTGGGACCCGGTCCGAGGTGAGCTGGGATCCGGTCTGTGGTGAGGAGGGACCCTGTTAAAATCACCCAGCAGCCGGTCTGAGGTGAGCTGGGACCCGGTCCAAGGTGAGCTGGGATCCGGTCTGTGGTGAGGAGGGACCCTGTTAAAATCACCCAGCAGCCGGTCCGAGGTGAGCTGGGAGCCGTTCCGAGGTTAGCAGGGACCTGGTCTATGGTGAGCTGGGATCCTATTAAAATTGCCCAGCATACCTCACAACATTTGAATACAGACATAAAAGTATGCCTAGTAGATAGTCAGTTAATGTTTCTGTTTTTTTTTTTTACTTGTCTTTCCAGCATCCTAACCGTAGAATGGTAGTCTGGCTGCCTTTTGGTGCTGAACAAATTTGCTTTGCCAAGGGTAACTTCATAAAGTATATGAAGCTCCCCTTGATATTCTACTGTGTTTATTATGAGTTTTGTTGAACCACATTTCGATGCCGTCAGGTAATGTTTCTATTCATTTGGCGAGTTTGGCGGTGATCGGGCCTGTGAAGGCTGAGGAAAACCCGTACAAATGCCCTCCTGTGCTGCAACATCGATCGGACGGACATCGATGGGACAGACATGGGGCGGGGCCGAAACGCGCATGATATAGGTAGGATTACTGTTTTTGAGGAATAATGGCTTGCGTATCAGCATTAAAGCTATATCTACCGATGTGGCATTTCTCACAGCACTTAGTAAAAGTTTGAACATGAACAACCCGCCTCCCTCCAAAGCCCCGCCCCCTTCCCTCTGCCTGAGCTCTGAGGCTCCTCCTCCTCTCCTGATGCGCGATGGAAACGGAGGAGGAAGCAGAGGCGGAGGTCCGGTCCATTTTGGCATGTCCGTGGACCCCTCCCTCAGTAATCAGATACATCATTCACCTGCCGCGGGCCCGTGGCTCCTGTTCCATCAGTAGACCTGGTCTGTGCAGTACTGGGTCAGTGTCTTCACTGCAGTGCCCAGGGGATGGGCGCGCGCACTGTGAATGCGCGGCCTCCGCAAATTTTCCGTGGACATTTGAGGTTTCATAGCCCATACAATTATCATCCTACATCATCATACATTGTGTGACACCATGTACATGTACCTGTATGAGTCCCACCGTCATAAAAGCTGAGCTTTATGCAGACCTGTTCAGTCCAGTACAGCTGACTTCCGGACTTTTATCTCCATCCTTCATTCATCAGACTCCCGTTTGTGCCCCTCAGTTGTCGTTTCTGTTCATAAATCCGTTTTTTCCCTTCCACATGTGCATGTCAGTTCTATCCATACACATCCTAGACAGTAGACTGTGGTCAGTGACAGGAGAAGCAGCGCCAGTGAAGCGTCAGATTCAGAGGGACACATATCGGATGTGAGACGGCGATAATGGATCGGATGCTGGACGGCCGTAATGGATGATTGACAGGAGGCTCAGTCAGGTTCAGCCAATTATTTTATTCGGACCGACTAAAATGATTGGTCAGACTTTTATCAGAAATATATGAGAATTAAACATTTTTGAGTTTCAATGCCTGGTGGATTTCTTTTACATTTTAGTTTGACACACACTTATTAGGAGCATTTTAATATGGCAAAAGAAAAGTGTAAAAATGCCACATCATACGGTATAGCTTTAATGGTTCTCCTAGTCGGTAACGCATATATTGGAAAAACAAACACCATTCTGTTTCACACTGAAAGGAAAGACGCTGTTTTTTGGGGTGGGTTAGCGTCCTCTGACTCCAAACTGAACACTGACTTTGGTATTGGATGTACAACTCCAATAAAACTGCTGCACAGAACATCCATTGTTTCAGGTCAGGACTTCAGAAGCATCTTTCATGTGATTCTTCGCTGTTTCAGTGGCTTCAGGTTCTGTGTGTCTGTAGGATTTCAGATCAGAGAATATAGTTTTAACTTTACATGCACAGAATACTCCGTTCTTAATAACAGAATCTTTATTTTGTCAGTAGTACTTTGTCACCTTTAACCCATCACTAGATCATGCATCACACATGCTGCATGCTAGGAGCAGTGGGCTCGCCATGTCAGGCACCCAGGAAGCAAATGAGGGGGGTTAAGTGGCTTGCTCAAGGGCACATCAGCCAACAACTCTCTGCCAGTCCAAGGAATCGCACCGGTGACCCTTTGGTCACAAGCCGACTCTCCAGCCATCTAGGCCACGGCTGCTGTTTATATGAAACATATATATTTATACAAATAAAAATGAATATTCCAGGAATATTTCTGTTCTACATCTGTGCATCTCAACAACCTGATTGAAAGATAATTTTGTAATTTTGTAAAAGATAATCTTTTAACTGGCATTTCATGTGCAAACTCAGCCTCCTTTTGTGCCTTAAATTATGTTGAAAAGGTCAACGTTTTGATATTTGCTCCAAACATTTGTTGCTATCTTCACACTGATTAAAAATAGGTGTTTCTTTTTCTGACCATAAATGTAGAGCTTTCTTTGGAGCATCCATCCCCACCGGAGGGGAATCTTTGTCGTGTCTCCTGCAATTTAGATTAATTTCCAAAATTCACTGTAAACATGTTGAAGAAATCCTCATTAAACCAGAATAATATGCTGAATTGAGTCAGACTAAGTTGTGAGAATATGTATCAAAATATCTAAAGGAAATATGCTGTTTATATGATGACAAGAGTGACAAAGAACTGTTTTATAGTAGTTTTTTTGACAGTATTTCAGGATTGTAGATCAAAATCAGGCATCAAGCATTTGATTCTGGGGTACCTTGATTTCTTCCAGTTCATTTAAAGTCATAGTTTTCACAAAAAATAATAATAGTGTCAAAATGTGGTATTTTACTTTATAACTCATAGGTTTATAACTTATAAACCTATAGCAAGTTTGTTTGTTTGTTTGTTTGTTTTAATTATTTATAAAATTGAATGTAGATGTTTTAGACTTCCAAATAAATACCTGCTCCATTCAATAATTCTTTGGTGCAAAGTAGGAAGTTATGATGAATCAGTGGTGACAATTTTAGAGTCTAACAGACTCACTATGGAGCCTCTACATGTCCAAATAAGAGTTATGTAATATAAACTGAGGATGTGTGGATTAGTGGTTCATAAATAATTGAACATTTTGGAAAATTGACATTAAAGCCACAGACGATGGTCTCGGTCATATTAATTTCAGAACACAGTCATTTTCAGAGTAATTGCAGAATTTTAGGCTATGTTTAGACGGTAACAACCTGAACCGAAATGCTTAAGTGGCACTGCATTCTCACTTTTAATTCCGTGTTTAGATGTGCGTTTTGGGGGCAAATCTGCATGCAGATGGATAATTTAGTGTGTGAAACTTCCTGTTTATCGATGTAGTACGTACACCAGGTGGCTAGATGGCATCCCCACCACCAAGACCAAGCGCCTGAATAGAACCTTCCTACTTCTCTTCCTGTTTTCTCCTAGTAGGGTTGGGAATCGATAAGAATTTAACAATTTGGATTGCATTATCGATTTTGCTTATCAATCCAATTCTCTTATTGATTCTCATTGGGTGAGGGAATAAAAGAGAGCAAACGGGTGTGTTTGCATTAAGTGTCTTTTATATTTCCATCTCTGCACAGAAAATATAACATATACAGTATGTACAAATAATAATAGCAGATGACACTGGGCCCAGTTTGGGGGGGGGGGGGGGGGTGTACAGTGAAAGTGAAACTAAAGACGCTTTACTGATTCCTCTGTTGCCGCATTTCCACAATGTGGAACCAGTTTGACTCAGCTCGTCTCCCATTATTGTGCACCTCATTTCCTTTCCCCTACCTTCAGAAACTTGTATTTAAGGGGGTACGACGTTTGCTGTCCACACCGGAACTGGGCCCGGATGACGGCCTGGTGTTCACTCTGCCGCTAGATTCACAAGCGCCGCTAAGTAGTGAATCAAATACGTGACATTCCTGTAAATGAATCACATGCTGTGGACAAATGTTTGAGCATATTGGAGGGATTCCACCCTTTAGAAGAAGTGGAAGCTTTGCCAGTGTTCCAGTGGACCCGGTGTCGTCTTTTTAGACCGTTTCTGCCTCAGCGCCATGTTGACTAGTTCTGACCAACACAATGCAACGTACGCATGACGTCATTGGACATTTGCAATGAAGATGGAATCAATAAGCAGAACTGTTAAGCAGGCAGGCAAACAATTCCAAGGAATCAAGCTACTGGGATCTGGTTCTCAAAAACAATCGGTTCTCGATTCCCATCCCTATCTCCTACTGCAAAATACAATCACAAAACAGGAAACAGAACATGGCAAAGCAACGTACAAAAAATGAAAATTTTTTCTGGACAGATGAGGAAGTGGAGTTATTGCTTAACACCACTTGAAGGGAAATAATCTGACATGTTGTTGTTTTCCTGTACTGCCGCATGCCTGTGATGTAAACTCTATGTGATGAGAAAACTCAGTGTTGTGTTTTCGACCCTTTAGGCTGTGACGAGAGAGTGGAGCGTTTTTAAGATTTCCACTCTGGAAGGTGGTTTCACTTTTTTTGTGTTTTCAACCCCCCCCAAAACACCATTGCCGTTGAAACGAAAGGCACATCCGATCAAATATTTTGTCATTTTCACCCGAGAGTGTTAAAGTCGTGTAAACTGGGCCTTAGTGCATATGAAAACCTACACACTGTTGATTTATAGAAGAGCAAAACAGATGAACTAAACTCAGGAGTGAGGAGGATTTTCAATCAGTTTTCTACATAGACGTTTCTACGGGCTGTTATGAAAGTAGGGACAGATGTAGAAGAACGACTCTGAATACAAGAACTCCACAAATGTACACAAGCATCAGATGTTATATGTTGAGTCAAAAGTGGACTACATATACTGGTTGATATCACAAATTCAGGTCACAGTTCCCAGAGCTTCACACAGGCTTAAAGTCAGGAAGCAGCCAAGTCATGAATACTATACAACAATCCTTATAGAGATGTCCTACAACTGTTGAATCAAAGCAGCTGGACTTCGATCTTAGCTTGAAGATGTTTCACCAGTCATCCAAGGGGCTTCATCAGTTCTAAAGACTGTTGGTGCAGAAGCTGGGTATTTATCCTCTCCCTATGTAAATACCTTGAGGGGTCACATGAGTCCTGTTGTGTGTCTGGAGGGCCTCCCACACCTTCAGGCCTTTGTATGGTTAATGAGTCATTATGCGAGTTGTTATACCTATGGTGAAATTTGTATGGCTGAATTGTTAGGATTGTATTGTATGTAGGTGCAAATGGTAGCGTAGACCCCCACCCCTGTAGAGGGACAGTCATTCTAAATTGACATAGATGGCTTCTTTCACTCCTCTGTCAAACCATCTGTCTTCCCTGTCCAAGATGTGTACGTTCTCATCCTTGAATCTGTGTCCTTGATTCTTGAGGTGAAGGTAAATAGCAGAATCCAGTCCTTCCTGATGCTTAGCTCTCCAGTGTTGGACCATGTGTTTGTAGAGGAGCTGTTTGGTTTCCCCTATTTACAGATCACTGCAGTCCTCACAGCACTGAACTACATAAACCACGTTGCTCATCTTAGGGTGTATTCACACCTACTTTGATAGCTAGTTATTATCTGTACAGCTCATCTTCTTGTTATTATTCATTCATTTGCTTGTTTATTTTGAGCATTTACAGAATACATGCAAATTCAAATTCCAAAAAATATCATTCATTTATACTCGAAAAGGAGTGGGAAGAAGAAAACTAATTTAATCCCTGCCCTGTTCTCATCATTAAATAACTGAACATAATAACATTTTAAATACTCACTCCTGTCCTTTGACTTCAAGCCAGAAAAATGAACAAAAAAGGCATAAACCAAATTAGAATGAACTCATTTGACAGCATTTAAATAGCATAAGCAAAATGTGTGTAAAAAATAGAAACAAAGTACATTCCTGGTGGTGTTACCACAGGTAACAGTTAACCGTCAACTTACATGATAATAATTACATACCAACAATGGTAAAAACAAAAAACTGCAATACCACAAGTGGTAAAGAATAGCAATAATTACATAGCAACAATGGTAAAAAAAAAACAAAAAAAACAAACTACAATACCACTAATGGTAAAGGGCAGCACATCCCAGCAATGGTAAGAACAATACCAGATGGTAATGGACAACACATACCAACTAGATGAGGAACAACAAGCACACATTGACATTTAAGACAGAATATTGATGTAACATCAGTATTAAGACCCTCCATCTTTATACTGGGACCAGACCATATTTTTTGCTCTAAAATACAGAGGAATGTTTGGAGTTGAAATTATTTACATATTATTATTTCACTGGTCTGGCTTACTTCAGATCAAATTTGGCTTAATGTGGCCCCTGAACTAAAATGAGTTTGACACCGCTGATCTAATGTAAATTATAGGGCAGTAACTTTCAACAGAATCTTACACTGTAGAGGGAATGCACATACGTCACTTCCCCCCCTGGGCCACGCCCCTCTAAGTCAGACTGAGTGGCAAAAACAAACCGGCTCAACATGGTGGAGCATAGCAGTAACTACAGCGAGACCGGGAAAAATGTGGAATATAACATGAAATTAAAGACAATTGGACTGGACATGGATCCATACAAGCTACCAAACAACAAGTGGTCTACGAACATTGATATGTGGACAGAAATCACGTATCCTGACATTTAAATGAACCTGATTTCAATGCCGGGAAAATCCCCAATGCAAAGTCTGAAAGCATCCAAAAGACAAAGAGTGGTTGACATCCTCGTCATCGTTAATTAGAGGATTACAGCTGGTGAATGCTTTCAATTCAACATACTATTGTTTTTGAGGTTTTCTGTCAGTGCAGACGTATTTTCTTGGCGGTGATTTCCAAGGTAAAGGCCCAGCAGTAGTGCTCACAGTTCACTACTGATTTACTGGAGTTGAACCCTTAGTACTGACCCAAGTGAGTGGATGATCTACTGGTACTGTGGAGATTTAAGTAGAGTTAACATCAAATACTTGATACAACACAGATACAACAGCTTTGTGCTAGAGTACCCCCTTATTTGGAAAACTAGGTTAGCCTCAGTTTAAACTAGTTCACAAATCATGTAGAGCACAAGGTTCAGAATCACACAACTGAAGACAAAAACATTTCAGTTATGAAATATAGAACTAAATGACAGATGCTAACATTGAGAGCTTTACTAAGAACGTTAGCCAAAACTATATGTCATTTAAGGTATGATTTTACACAAGAACACAGCATAAATTAACATTACCTGACACGAATCCAGGTTTCGTTGTCTGGATTCCAGTTATTTCTACGAGTTGCAGCGATCCATCTGCTTCTTCTGTCTTTGGCTTTAGGTTGCCGGTAAAGCAATAGCTCAGAGTGCTTTTTAAATCTATTTGTGCGATCAACACACAACAGCTCTTCCCCATGTTTTAGACTGTTCTAAAGTTTTCACAGTGTTCAAGCCAAAGCCAATACTTATCTCCCTCTTTCTGCCACTCAGTGGGCGGAACCGCAGTGACTTCCGCTAGCGGTGACATGACGTGCATACCCTCTATATTTGGCCGAAGGGTGTTAAAAGTGCACAGCACGTTATGTTCTTCAAACTATGATTGTTTGCACCGGAAAAAAATACCACCTCAAGAGACTTTAGCCTTTTATTGTCATGTTTGTTCACTTATGTTTTATTGAATGTACTTATTTTCCCATGAGAAAATGTTAACCTTTACACTGATGTTGGCGTCAGAGGCATACTAATTAGAAACTTTGTCTTGTGTACATTTCTATAAAAACCTCTGTCACAGATGCAGGACATGTCAGTAATCGGGTTACACTAATCCATCCCTTCACCAGTGTATCAGAATGCTAAATGAAAGCTTAGTTGAATGACAAAGCTCTGAAATTCACAAATCTGAAGGATTAGACGACTTTCAAGAATCAGACGTTTCGAGTGCAGGAATGCAGAGGAGTACGTGCAAAATGTGCATATCATCTTAGACTCATAAAGAATATTATATAAAAACACTGACACCGCGGGAAATGGGTATAAAAACCAAGCAGGGGAAGAAACAAAAAGACTCTGTGTCTTTTGCTGACTGTCGTTGCATAAATGCAGTGGGAGGAGGGGGATCTATGCGATGGTTTTCTTTAATGACTAGCAGCACTCTGAGGGTGGCCACAGTTACTGTTTAAAGCACACCGGATCTGTGGACAGACATTTATGTTGAAGTTTGCCATCTTTCTTTGGAGAATGGAAACTCAAATTGCTCTCCCAAGGGATCTGCGATGCCCATATGCTCCTATAATACAGCTCCAGTCTGTGTGTCGAACCCAGCTATCACAGTTCACTCCACTGAGCTTCTTCTCTTTCACTCAGACTGATCTACAGCCGAGTGAATCAAAACCGGCAGAATTAAAAATAGGACTATGGATGTAAAACAAACCATGAATGTCATTGCACAACCAGCTGTCAGACTGTACTGTAGGTACCTCGAACACCAACTAAACTGAGTAGAATGTGTGCTTTTTATTATCTGGGTTTGAGATACTGTGTTTTAACAGCATGAAATAATAATGATAAACACTACATATGTAATGAAAAAAAAAAGTGTTCTAGCAAATGATCTCGCTGGAACTTTCTGGCAATTCTGATTAAATCACAGGTGTCAAACATGCGGCCCGGGAGCCAAATCCAGCCTGCCAACGGGTCCAATCTGGACTGTGGATGAATATGATGAAATTTACAAAATTTACACTGAAGATATTAACAATCAGTGGTGTCAAAATCATTTTAATTCAGGTTCCACATACAGTCCAATTAGATTTCAAGTGGGTCAGATCTGTAAAATATTATCATAATAACCTATAAATAACGACAACCCCAAATTTTCTGTGTTTTTTTTTTGGTGTAAAAAAGTAAAATTCCATGAAAATATTTATAAAATGTGAATAACCTGAACAAATATGAACAAATGGAAATGTCTTAAGAAAAGTAAATGCAATGTTATCAATATTCTGCCTGTTACTAAATGTTTTGTGCGATTGTAATGCGCATCTGTAAATGATAAACTGATAAACTGAGGCAGAATATTGTTAAAATTACACTTGCTTTTCTTTAGACAATTCAATTTCTTTCTTAAGACAATTCAAGTTGTCAACGGGTCCAATCCAGCCTGCGGGATGAATTTGATGAAATGCAAAAATTACACTGAAGATATTAACAATCAGTGGTGTCAAAATCATTTTAATTCAGGTTCCACATACAGTCCAATTAGATTTCAAGTGGGTCAAATCAGTAAAATATTATCATAATAACCTATAAATAATGACAATCACACAATTTTCTGTGTTTTTTTTTTTTGGTATAAAAAAGTAAAATTACATGAAAATATTTATAAAATGTGAATAACCTGAACAAATATGAACAAACGGAAATGTCTTAAGAAAAGTAAATGCAATTTTACCAATATTCTGCCTGTTACTAAATGTTTTGTGCAATTGTAATGCACATGTGTAAATGATAAACTGATAAAACAAGGCAGAATATTGTTAAAATTACACTTGCTTTTCTTAAGACAATTCAAGTTGTTCATGTTATTCAGATTTTTAAGGAAACTTTGTAGATGCAAACCTGATCATAATGTAATTCTACTTTTTTCACTGTTATTATTTTACTGGTTCGGCCCAGTTGAGATCAAATTGAGCTGAATGTGGAACTGAACTAAAATGAGTTTGACACCCCTCGATTAAATGACTCATACCACTAATATGAAAAAATACAAAGTTTTATTTAATCACCAGTGGCATGACTTGTTCTGAGCAGCTTGTTGGCCAAACAGAGTAAAATGTGTTGATGAAATCTATGGAGTCTGGAAAAGATTAGAAATTAATATAGAGCAGAAAAGTCCAGATATTGTTTTGACCCTGTTTACAAAGGGACCATCATTTGGGGTGGCCATGGCTCAGATGGTAGAGTAGGTTGTCCAATAGCCGAAGAGATGGCGGTTCGAATCCTGCTCTGTCCTAGTCAGTCCGTTGTGTCCTTGGGCAAGACACTTCACCCTCTTCGCCTCCAGTGCTACTCACACTGGTGTATGAATGCGTATGAATGTTTGGTCGGAGGGGCCGTTGGCGCGAATTGGCAGCCATGCTTCTGTCAGTCTGCCCCAGGGCAAATGTGGCTACATATGTAGTTTACCACCACCAGAGGGAGAATGTTAGAGCGAACGAATAATAGGTCAGTAATGTAAAGTGCTTTGAGTGACCAAAAAAGCGCTATATAAATCTAATCCATTATTATTATCATTTTCGCAATGTTTCAGAATGTTTTGTAATTTAAAGCTTAATTTTGCAAATCGGTAAAGAAGACTCAGACTGAAAATATGTCATTACACTGGGTTACAAAAAAATGTTTTTTGCAAGTTGTCTAGGTTTTTTCAACTGAATTAGGACCATTTTGCACCGCTAAATCCAAAAATGACATCTGTTTTTCTCAATCAGGTCAGGTTTTTTTTTTGCTAATTTGATTTTGAAAAATTTGATCTTCTCACAAAATTGATTACATTTTTGTGACTTTATCAGTTGATTTTTTATATAGTTCTCACCCATAATAGGTTTTAAGAGAAAAAAAAATCATTTTCTAACAGGATGTATTTATTATTTATTATGTATTCACCGCAGATGTAGCAGAATAAGTCAGGCTTATTTTTGCAAGATCTTCTAGTCGAAGCCATTTCATTCACCTGTAATATTAAAAAAAACAATAATCATAAATTGGCAAAAGCAAAATCTTCAGAACTCGTTTATTGCAAGAAATTTAAAAGAATTTTGTGTCATATGATGTGAAAATGCCCATAAATGTAAGCAAAAATGTCAAAAAGCCAATATGTAGTATAGTTCAGAAAGTTGACCTGATTGAGCAAAATTAATGTGATTTTTGGATTCAGCACACCAAAATTATCCTAAATCAGCTCAAAAAACTTAAACAATAAATTTTTTTTTGACCAGTGTTATATATCAGCTTAACTTAAAGGGGTCATATTTATCTAAACCCACTTTTATTCTTTTTAGTCTTTGTTCATTTATTTGTGTATTTGGACCCTAATAGTTCATAAAGTTTGAATTTGAACCTTCCAGGTGCTGCAAAGCTATCTTTATATTCATTTGGACAAAAATCAAGTGGATTTCTATAACCTGTTTAAATCCCTGCTTAACTTGTTACGTCTGTAACTAGTTATGTCATGACATTTGCATATTTCAGGTCAAGACTTCCAACCAACATTTCTCCGAGTACGACATAATTGTTTGTCAGTAGCAGCGGTTGGAGTCCATACTGAAAATATGTCCAAACTTTGAGCCGATTACCTAAAATATTCAGTCGTTGGTTGAACGGAACAGAGCAGCACAGTCAACAACCTGGAGGGGGTGGGGCCTGAAGTGACTCATTTGCATTTAAAGGGCCAGCGCTCAAAACGACCTTTCTGGTGTCATTAGTCAGAAATAGGGTTGAAGATGGACCTGTGGAGTTGAATTAATGAAGAATTCAGACCCAAGTATAGAATTTTCAGTTTATGTAGACCACAGGGAAATGTTTGAAAATGCATAATTCCATTTTAAAAAAGCAAAATATCACTCCTTTAACAAGCTGACCAGAGTTATTTAAGATGCATCTGCAGTTCAACAGGACCAGACTCAGTGACTGCAACTGAGTACACAGGCCTTTTGGTGTTGCAGACATTTAGAAAATAAAATGACAGACACCGTCCACCAAACCCTTTAACACTCAACTAAACTGGTACTTTGTTTTTTATACCAAGCTGCAATTTTCTTGACATATTTTGACAAACATCATATGTACATGAAACACACCTGAAATAAGGTCACTGGAAGGGTTGGGATTTCACCTCTTGATCCATTTGCTCAAACTCTACCATCATTTCCTGTTTCCACATCCATTTGTGTTCATTCCTCTGTCTTCAATCTCCTGTCATTCTGCCACTTTACATGTGATGATAAAGAGCAGAGCAAGTGAATGAAACTTATAAATAATGTTACTGTTCTTAAACAAAGAAAACAAAGAACAGCACTAGCTAAGATTCCTCTCTACTGCATCTGCCAAAACCACATCTTTATGGATTCCCCTGATGTAGAATATGTCTTTTATGAGGTGTTTCATATCCTCAGACTCCATGTTTTGTTTGTCAGGCCTTTATCTGTGCTGTCCAGCTCAGGAGAAGGTAAATAAAGAAGTTATTTATGTTACATACAGCTGAAATTGAAGTGAAGTGACGCACCGGTGTAAACAGACCTGGAGATTAAACAGCATATAAGACGTTTTAAATCACCATCTACTGCAGGTAAAACACTGTTAAATTTAGCCCCCTCTGAATGTTAACTGGAGCTTAACTACAAAAAAGTGTGATTATAAATGATCATACAGGGTCCGCCATTAGCTGTTTGGACCCAGAAATAGGTCTGGTGTCATAAATCTTAATAAGCGTATTACTAAGCTTGATAAACGTAATGAGTATGGAGTCAATATTTCACAACAAAGCATGTTTTAAAAATACCCCAAGATTAATTTATAAGAAATTATTAGCAAAGTGAATAATTTCAAAGCAAAATTTGCCCAAACTCACCTATAAAACTCAACATTTCTAATACAACCACAGCATCTTTATTTCTTATTTATTACAGCTCTTTAGTGTATGTTTAATTTGATTTGTTAGATTTTTTTTAGTGCTGGGCAACAATTGAAATTCTTAATTAATTAATCACATGGATTTCTGTGATTAATCATGATTAATCGTATAGTTATATGCAGGGGGTGGGGGGGTTGCCAGCATCAATAGCATGTATTGTACATGTAAAAGACTGGTACTTTTCTCCATATTTCTGTCCCCACCAGTTTATTTCCGGTTGTGAATGATTGACAGGAGTCTTAAGCCCACCCCAAATGCTGTCATTGGTTGAAACGCATGATGACGCTGATTGGCAAACCAACCCTGATCAACATCCCCCTCTTCCTGTGACCCATGATTTACCTACGTGTATTCACAGAGCGAGACCAACAGACTTTCAAAATAATATGTGATGTTCAGTTGTTAAAAGCAAGCAAAGGGGGCCCTCTAGTGGTCGGAATAAGTTGCACTAATGAATGTTTTGTCCTTTCAGTGTTACCGTAGTCAGTTCAGACATAAGAAGGAACTAACAGACAAGTTTCTTTCACTTTGTTGTATAGCCCGAAAAACATTTGCCTGTGAGTATTTTATGTTCAGCTGTTGTACGAATGAATAGTATAAAATATCTCTGATGTGAACTTTTGTTTCTGGATAAAAAGACGTTGTAAATCTTAAATAAATCTGTAAATGCTGATCGTTAGCGTGTCTATGGATTTTCCCATTCAAGTTAGCTTTGAGTTAGCAATCTTTTTCCCAATCATTTAAATGTATAATGCCATGTAAATGTACTAAGGTAATGAACAGAACTGAGACATATTTTGTATGTATGTTGCAGTTTTACAGTGAGTCTACAGTAAAAGATTTGGACAGAAGTTTTGGGCGTCCGGCTTTTCTTGGGAAACTTGTTGTCTATCTGCCGAGCTAATCGTTACACGTACACAAGCAGGGGCAGAAAAATATGAGTTATAATAAAACAGCATTAACGTGAGATAAAAAAATTGTCGGCGTTATTTAATGAATGTGTTAACGTGGTAATAATGCATTAACTTGCCCAGCCCTAATTTTTTTTTAACTAAAGTAGCTCAAAATATCCTGTAACAGTCATAGCACCACCTGCAGTTGTGGAGTGCACATTACATGATTAAGAGACACTTGCATGAAATAGGGCTGAACGTATCGATCTAAATATTGATAGTATCGATACCAGAGTGAGTATCGGTATCGGATCGATACTAGTGTGATGAGATAGATACTTTTGTTGCAGTTTGTCTTCTATACGTCCAGAAATTTTCTCGAATTTTGTCACAGGGTTCGTGCAAGTGCAGCTTCTCTCAAAGTCTGTCTGTGCAAACAGCATGCCCCCCCCCACCCCCCACCCCCACCCCCGGCTGGAGAGTGGAGTCAGACCACTGAAAAGTATTTTTTATTGTGTTGCTGACATTGTTATATTTTTATTTTTGTTACATTTTTGCTTTTTTGTTATTTTGCACTAGTGACTTTTTCTCATACAATTATGTGTAGTAAAAGGTAAATTATTTTAGGATTTTTATACAGTTAAATTGTTTTATATTGTAGTTAGTTAAAAAAAACAAACAAACAAACAAAAAAAACATGTTTCTGTGCCTAAAATATTTGTCCCATGTTTTATCATAATCCTAATCAACTATCTGAAAGCAAAATCACAAAATTATTAATGATCATGGTATTTCAAGTAAAAAGTATCAGTATTGGTATCAGAGATACTAGACCTGTATTTACTTGGTATTGGATCGATACCAAAATTCTCAGTATCGCCCACCCTTAGTATGAAATTGGCAGCATAAATGTGTAGGAAAGGATGTGTAAAAATTTTGTACTAAAACATGCTGTTTTTTTTTCCCCCTGATGGATTTAGTTTTACATTTTTAAAACAAAATACATGTTTTATTCAATCACATTTTGTATTTGCAAACTACACTGTGGAGTATTTGTGATATTTCTTTGTTGTGTTTTGGCAGATTTTGGAAGATTTGGCAGAAAATCAGCTTTGAAATTCAAGTATTCAGCTGCTTTGCATACAGCAGAAGAAGACAAAAAACAAACAGACCAGAATACTACACAACAGTGGGTTGATAACCAGGTTGACATTAAGGTTAGTATATATACTCTAAAAGACTCTTGCTAAAGAACAACTCTAAAAGGGCTTCTGTACAGTACTGTAAATAAGGACTTCTGATTGTATTTACACATTTCAGGGCAGTGATATGAAGTGAAACAGTGATCTAAGTGTAACAGTTATTTAAGTGTAAAGCATTTAGAGCTCAAAATTGCAGAAACAATGAATTATTTGGGTGATAGCTGATTAGTTTTACAAACAGGTAAAACATTACAAAGCTCTGATGGCAACAGAAGATACACACTTGCAAAGGTGTGTCCAGAGGAAGCCCATGTTCAATTCTTTCTTGAGGATTTGTGAACTTTATTTGACACTGAATCGCTATCCCATCTAAAATGCATGGAGAAGGATGACTCAGTATCAGAGTTAAACCAAACAAAAGTTACAGGCCGAAAGAAAAACAGTAAAAAGCTGTAGCATTTTGATTTTTGCTTAATTTCTCCAGAACATGCTGTGTGATTGTATTATAAGAGGCATCGAGTGTCTGATAGCAGGAAGCATTTGAAAGCCTCAATTGCCATTCTGCGTTTTTCCTTGATTGAGAACTTACCTACCACTGTGCGAATTAAAGTAAAGCTCAACCATATGGCAGCGACCGCAGATTAAAACAAACATAATGATTTGCAGCTACTATTCGACCCATTCCTCCAGGTCGCCCCCAGTTTCTTGTCTTCCTACCAGATGTTTAACAAGACTTTTATCATTCATCACAATGTGCAGAAACACCAAGTTCTTAACTCCTCTACATTCTGTCTCCAATCGGAACTACTGTCGTCTAAAATTAGTCGCAGTCGCACATGTTGAATGATCATGAGGGGAGGCCAGGTGAGAAAGAAGTTGTAAAACAGCAGGTCTCTAGAGATGAGCCCTGAGGATTACCAGCTCATGATGGAAATCGCTTTGACATTTTCTCAGACATATTACAGGAAACACGCAGTCATCAGTGCCTAAGGAAAGGTGAGGCAGACAAAGAAGAAATGACAAACAGTGCTGAAACAGAGCAGCAGTTTCTTTAACCCTGGGTAAATGATCACCTTCTCTCAGACTGTGGGAGAAGTATGTATATCTGCGACATTACAAAACCTATAATGTGTGGGAGAATCTCATATTTTCCAAGAGTAAATAATAGGGTACAGAGCAAGGTTATTATCGTTAACGAAAACTAACGAAATGACGAAAACTAGAATTGAAAACACATTTTTGTTAACTGAAATAGCAGTAAGGATCATTCACAAGGCAGGTTACACAGATCACACAAATGCATTATTTTTACAGTCAAAGTTACTAAAACTCAAAGACATCATAGAACTACAAACAACACAAATCATATTCAAAGCCAAAAATAATCTACTACCAGGAAATATACAGAAATTATTCACTGAAAAGGAAGGGAGTTATAATTTAAGGGGTAGATTTAATTTCAAAATTCAGAGGGCGCGCACTACTAGGAAAAGTTTTAGCTTTTGTTTTTGTGTGTGGTGTTAAAGTCTGGAATAGATTGAGGGAGGAGCACAAGGAATGTTCTAACATAAGACAATTCAAAAACACTTATAAGAACAAGTTTTTCACAAGATATAGGGAAGAGGGTTATTAATTGTCACCATATGTTCACTGTTGTTTATGTATATATTTCCTTCCTTGAGTTAGTTATTATTTGTTTATTTATTAGCTAGCACAACTAAGAAGGGCATTGGTAAAAGATTATATGTGTATTTGTATGTGTGTATATGTATAAACGTATATATGTGCATATGGATGAATGAGTGTGTGTGTATGTGTGTTTGTGTGTGTGTGAATAGATATAAAAATATAGAAGAGTAATGTAAAAGGAAGAGGGACATATATTATTAATAATATTGTAGGGAGAGAGGGTGGGATTAAAATAATTATACATCTTCCCACCCCTTTTCAGGCATGTAAATGGAATTATTGTGCTTTTCTTCTGACTAAGACTGTTATGATTCTTGATATTTGTATTATTATGTATGTTTAGCAAGTACATATATGTTAAATTTCATTGCATGCTCAGAATAAATCACTAAATCTCATAAAAAATAAATAAAAACTATAATTAAAAGAAAAAATGATAACTAACTGAAACTGTATTGTGTGCTTACAAAACTAACTAAAACGGAAAAAAATTATGGATAAAATTCCCTTTGTTTTCGTCTTTGTCAATGTCGGATTGAAACAAAATCGATTTATTTCACTCTAGCAATTTTCTCTGCTGTCACCATACGACACTTGACGGTCCATCACTTGTGGTTTCCAGTTGTCTTCTGGTCCCCACTCTACCTGAAACATGGAGACTAAAGTTGGGAGAAAGCTTTTTCTGAGGCTAACCTTTCATTATTTGACAGTGGAAGTAAAAATTGGAAATATAGATATAAATTTTGGAGGCACAGGACACATAAAGTTGATTTGGATTTTTCCATACATGACTGCATCTTTGTTATATTTTGCGATATCGTATGGTCTCAACAATGTCCCTATTTAGAGAAACTTTTATTTCATGTGCCGTTTTCAATTATATTGTTAACACATAATGTTACTTGGTCTATGTCTTTAGAAGAAATTAACATGACATGAATATATGACTCTACTGCTGACGTTAATACAACTTTCATATATTATCTTGCTTGTAAACATGATTTCTGATGAACACAGCTCCCATAATCCCATGCTACATTTATATTTACATTTATTTACTTAACATTACATTTATTATTATTTTGATTTAGCGACCCCTCGTGGCAGATGTTACATTTTTTTACTTCTCTATTGGTAGTCTGGTGACCGCTCAACATAACTCCTTTTAAAACCTTTTCCAGTCTGTACTGAATTACGTAACCTAATCTAATTGGCTGCCGGCTGTGGCGTTATATTTATGGTTGCATATATTGCCGTTGAAGCTTTTATGGCCCTCGAAAATGATGAGTTGAAGACATGTTGTTATTTTATCTTGGGTTTACCTGAGTGTTTTCCTGTCAGTTCTCCAGCCTTCCGTCTTTTTCTTCACCCCTCCCTGGCTTCCTCTTTCTCTGGCTTTAATCAACCTCTCTGTGTCCAAACTGAGAGTTATGTTCGCCGTGGTAACCTGAGGATGACGGCCTCTCCGGGACCTCAGCACTCCTTCCTTGGACTTTCCGCTCTGGCTTGATGGGTGAAGTCTTCTTTTTGCACTTTCTGGCAGGTGGGCGCACTAAATGAGAAAACCATCTGACAAGGAGACAGACATTAGGTGGGCAGGGAAACGCTGTCGCAGAGTTTAAAACATACCAGAGAATAGTCCTGGGGCTTGTTTAGTAATTCAGAAAAAAATACAAAGCATCAAATTTATTATTAGGGTCATCTTGGAATAATATGTACTTTTGACAGCCATGCAAAGCAGTTAGTTTCCAACATTAACTGTAAAACCTTTGAACAGAATCATGACTTGAGATTGTGCATTGTCAAGAAAATTACTTAGATTACTTTTTTGTGGACTAGCTACTTGGGTACATTTTACCTATTGGCAGTTTTAAGTATGTACAATAGTGACACCTGGAGGTAGAGGTTAAGATTAAGGTTAACTGACTTTATTTTCCCTGTAGGGAAATTGGGTCTGTTGTTTTTTACCTCCGCCAAGGAGGTTATGTTTTTGTCGGCGTTGGTTTGTCTGTCTGTCTGTTTGTGTGCAAGATAACTCAAAAAGTTATGGACAGATTTGGATGAAAATTTCTGGAAATGTTGATACTGGCACAAGGAACAAATGGTTAAATTTTGGTGGTGATCGGGGGTGGGGGGCCCACTGATCTGCCATGGTGGAAGTCTGCATTCTACGAGTGCTTTTTTAGAAAAGAGAGCGCAGACCTCCGCCAAGGCAGATCCGAGTGCTTCTAGTTTGTTTGTTTGTTTGTTTATTTATTTATATTAGTGATAGTTAACAAGACATTGTGGACAGAAAAACAACAACAGCACATAACAAAGGGAAAATCAAACAAATAAACAAAACAAAACAACAACAACATTGACAGAGTATTGATAAACAACAACAACAACATCATATTAAAATGAAAAAGATAATAAATGTAAAAAGCAACTAAACAATATAGCTTGGTTAGGGGTGATAGGGAAAAGGGGAAGACGGGGGTGTGAATGAAAGTGAGAAAGAGAGAGGGGGGAGTGGGGGAGAAAATAATAATTGTTGTAATAATACAAAAATGTATAATAATAATACCAGTAGTCTCATTTGCTAGTATTATTGCGGCGGCGGTAGCGGTGGAGGCAGCCACAATACAACAATGAGTTAAATAATTTAATGTTTTTATTAATGTATTTGTATCAGTTACTATCTGTTTTGAGTTTATATGAATTAATTTTAATTCATATAGCTATGGGGGGTGGGGGATGGAGCACAGCACGCAGAGCCCGAGGAGGGGAGGACATCATCAACCCCCCCTCCACAACCTCCAGCAGAAATTGTGTGTGTTCATCGTACCCATCCTAATACACACTAGCATTAACATTTAGCCATAAGGAGCAGTGAGCTGCCATGAAGGTGCTCAGGGACCAACGAAGATCTTCATCAGTTTCTTGGTCAAGGGTATTGAGAGGAGAATTCCACTACGTATCCCTGTTTTTTACAGTGAGGAAACAGGAGGGCCAGAGAAACCAATCCAACTGGGAATGGAACACATAACGTTCCAGCTGTGAGGCAGAAGGAAATGTGCTGCTTAGGTCCAATTTAGGCCCAGGTTACATGACAACGCTCTCAGGTGAAAATGACAAAATATTTGATCAGATGTGCCTTTCGTTTAGACGTAATAGTGTTTTTGGGGAATGAAAAAATGTGAAAAAATGTGAACTACCTTCCAGAGTGGACATCTTAAAAACGCTCCACTCTCACGTCACTGTCTAAAGCAGTGTTTTCCAACCTTGGGGTCAGGTTCTGAAATTTGTAGTAACTGATTTAAAAACAAAACAAAAGAAATGCTCAAATGACAAATATATCAACATAATATCACCATAAAGAGTGTGATTTGCAACCCAATAACAGAATAATTCCAAATGATATAGATTTTTTTGTGTCATTCACTCAATATGGCACATAATTACAGTAACGTCATATCACACAGACAACATTGTGAAGAGCAGTGTTTTTCAACCTTGGGGTCGGGACCCCATGTGGGGTCGCCTTGAATTCAAATGGGGTGCCCAGAAAATTCTAGTAATTGATTAAAAAAACCCAAAAACTTACTAATAAAAAATATATTGTGAGTTGACAGAGACAATACCAATCCATAAGAGACATGACAAACCGTGAAGCTGAAACTGAAGCACTGTGGTTCTGTTTATCTGTCAAATGTTCATTGTGGTCAGTTTCAGATGCTGCAGCTCTTTCATGATTCATAGTTTGAGTTCTTGTTTGTTCAGTATTAATTGGCAGCCTTGTAAATCCAAACTGGACTGACTGTACATATCCTGACCAAGGAAAATCAAATTCTCACTTTGTGCAATAATCTACACCTGGCTTTACTGCCTCTGTCCATAATAATATACATTATATAGACTAAATGTCATCTAAAATTAATGTTTATTTGCAACATATTATAGCAAACTATTGCATGATCAAAAACAAATTCTTCTTGGCAAAAATTTTTTTTAAATGGGGTCCCGAGCCAAAAAAGGTTGGGAACCACTGGTCTAAAGAGTTGAAAACCTAAAACTGCGTTTTCTCGTTGCGTAGTTTACATCACATGCCAGTAAAGGAAAACAACATATTGGATTATTTCCCTGCGACAGACCTTCAAGCTGCCCTAGCCTCTCTAATTTACATCCAAGAGTCATTTCAGCAAATCTGTATGGACAGTAGTGTTCTGTTTCCTGTTTTGTGATTGTATTTAATGCTAGGAGAGAACAGGAAGAGAAGTAGAAAGGTTCTATACAGGCACTTGGTGTTTGTGATAGTGATGCCGCCTGGTGTGTAAACTACATGGATAGACAGGAAATTTCACACACTTTTGCATCTCTGTCTGCATGCAGATTTTCCTCCCAAAACACACGTCTAAATGCAGAATTAAAAGTGAGAATGCAACACCACTTTTGCATTTTCAGTCCAGATCATTACCGTCTAAACATAGGCAGAGTTTGGAACCTGAGTGACTGGCTGTTTGAGTTCGGCAGATGGACATCCGGCTCTTAATTTTAATGTTCAAACACTTTTTTTAAATTGTGCAACAGTAAGCAATAAGATAAACATGAAGAAGTTAACGTTGAATGACTAGCATTAGCTTCGACATGCTAACTTTTTAGTTAAATGAGAAGGGGTACAAACCATTACATACAACCTGTTTTTGTTCAGATGGGAGAGTTGTCTTATATGCTGCAGCTCTTTTTGCAAGGTGTTTCCATGAACATTGTTAATGCATATTTTGAAATTCTGCATTGAAAAATGTTCATGGAAACAGTAGAAAAAATGAAAACACTTTTTTCTAAGTAAATTCTGTCACAGCAAACACTTAACTTGTGATAGATCAGCTGATTGTTTAGCCGTTTGCTGTTTTTATTCCATATATTCTGATTAAGTGTCACGACAGGGCTGATGAGGAGATGGAAATATAACACTGTGTCATCTGCTAAAAAGACATCACAGCTTCTTAGGTACTCTGCTTCTTCTACTCTGTTTATTAGAGCCATGTGTAACATAGCCTCCAACACCACCTGCCGGCAACATGATGCAGCCTAGTTTTATTCTCTAAACCAGGTTACAATTTGTATTTTTGGTTTTGTGACTTTTCAAACTTTTCCTTCAAATTACCTTAACATTTAATGGAAATTCAGCTTTTCTTGGTATCCCAGGCTCAGTAGTCTCTATCTTGGTTCATTAGCCTTAGTGAGGCTCAGGGCTCTTTTAAAGGGTTCATATTTCTCTAAACCCACTTTTATTAGTCTTTGGTTCATTTATTTGTGTATTTGGACCCTAATAGTTCCAGAAGTTTGAATTTGAACCCTCCAGGTGCTGCAAAGCTATCTTTACATTCATTCCGGCAAAAATTGAGTGAATTGTTTTAATTCCTTCTTAATTAGTTATATTTTACAACTAGTTACAGGGTGGGGAAGCAAAATTTACAGAGAACATTCAGTTGTTTTTTTCTCAGCAGGCACGACGTCAGTTGTTTTGAAACCAAACATATATTGATGTCATAATCATGCCTAACACTATTATCCATACCTTTTCAGAAACTTTTGCCCATATGAGTAATCAGGAAAGCAAATGTCAAAGAGTGTGTGATTTGCTGAATGCACTCGTCACACCAAAGGAGATTTCAAAAATAGTCGGAGTGTCCATAAAGACTCTTTGTAATGTAAAGAAGAGAATGACTATGAGCAAAACTATTACGAGAAAGTCTGGAAGATACTATTAAAGAAGAATGGGAGAAGTTGTCACCCGAATATTTGAGGAACACTTGCGCAAGTTTCAGGAAGCGTGTGAAGGCAGTTATTGAGAAAGAAGGAGGACACATAGAATAAAAACATTTTCTATTATGTCAATTTTCTTGTGGCAAATAAATTCTCATGACTTTCAATAAACTAATTGGTCATACACTGTCTTTCAATCCCTGCCTCAAAATATTGTAAATTTTGCTTCCCCACCCTGTACATCACGACATTTGCACATATAAGGTCAAGACTTTCAACAAACATTTCTCCGAGTACAACATAATTGTTTGTCAGCAGCAGCGGTTGTAGTCTATACTGAAATATATCCAACTTCGAGCCGATTACCTAAAATGTTCAAGTGTTGGTTGAATGGGACAGAGCAGCACAACCAACAATCTGTAGGGGGCGGGGCCTGAAGTGGCTCATTTGCATTTAAAGGGCCAGCGCTCATAACGACCTTTCTGGTGTCATTACTCAGAAATAGGGTTGAAGATGGACCTGTGGAGTTGAATTAAGGAAGAATTCAGAGCCAAGCAGAGCATTTACAGTTTATGTAGACCACAGGGAAATGTTTGAAAATGCATAATTCCATTTTAAAAAGGAAAATATCACTTCTTTAAAGTGTTTGGTTTTTTCACATTTACCCGCTGAGTGTTTCTGAGTGACCATCCGAGCATACGCTGAGTGTTTTACTCATTTTGCCATGTTACTCCATTCTATTTCTGCTTTATCATCGTACCATTCATCTGATCATGTTATATATGCATTTAAGTTTATGTTGAATTTCCAGATCTGTGTGTGAATTCACTGCAGTTCTGCGTTACTTTCTAGCTTTGAACATTTGCTGTTGATTAGAGTCGAAGCCCTGGAGCCCTTAAAATGGAAATCGGACCGGTGCTGCTGGAGGTCTAGTGTTAAACAAACAAGAACCAAAAAAGAAACGTGTTCCAACAGCTTTAGAGAATAAGTTACACATTACAAAATGTCTGCGCACCAGGTCTGTCTGACAGTTACTGGTTTTTGCCACATTTAACTCATTCCCATTTGAAAAGCAATTTGTTCTGGCTCAAATCCCCACTCTATATGAAGCTTAGAAGTTGAGATAATTTTATCATAATTTCACAATATGACATAAAACAGACAGTTTATATCAGTGCTTCCTCTGCCAGCTTTAATTCAATGTACTGTTTCTCATTGTTTGAATCCAGGCTGTTTTCTCATTTTTCCTCATGCCTCCTTGTGTTTTTCTTGCTTGTTGTTTTAGATCTTCTGCTTGTTCTGCTGCTGTTTGTCTGCTCGTCTGCTTCCACACTCAATTTTCCTGTCCTTGACCCTGTCAGTCTGTCTGACTGCCTTCATACCTTGTTATAAGCTCTCATCATAAATAAACTCTTTGAACCGTTCCTGTCTACTTGTCTGTGCATCTGTGCGTTCCTGCTTCCTGTGCTACATTCCTGACATCGATGGAGGTAACGCCGGCAATAAGCGAAAGCTGGAAAACATAAATTGTATCTGTTTAACTCCTGGGAGGAACTCGTCATGCGTTCCCTGCGAGTTCATGACATGCAAATATGTCATTTTCGGCAGCATTCGCAGCAGCCCGTTCTCTCACAGGAAACTTCAATGTGCTTGAAGGAGCATGCATGAATCAGAAATATGAGCTGTGGCTGGTGCTTGGACATGTCTATTGTGTGTGACTCAACTGTGCAGTCATCTCACATAATCACAGCTGTATTATATCTGAGCTGCCGAGGTGAGTGTATCAGACATCTTTGACTGAGCAGACGGGGAGTTTTAGCATCGGATTACTTGTCAAATGACTCAATAGAAGAAAATAACCCCAGATGAATTTCACATTTCAAAACTTTGACCTAATTCTCCTCTCATCTTGTTTCCATGACGGTGATGATTGTTTTTCTGTGTTTTGATGAACTTTACCAGCGAAGGTCTTTTATTACCCCACCCCCCGAAGGAGAGGCAAGGGGTATTGTTTTTGGTTCGGTTTGTTTGTTTGATTTTCTTGACCGTCTTGTTGTCCAACATAGGCCTGTATCTCAGCTTAGGGATGGGATTCGATAAGAATTTAACAATTCCGATTCCATTATCAATTTTGCTTATTGATCCGATTCCTTATCGATTCTCTTATCGATTCCCATTGGGTGAGGGAATAAAAGAGTACAAACGGGTGTGTTTGCATGAACTGTCTTTTATATCTTCATCTCTGCACAGAAAATATAACATATAGAGTAGGGCTGCTTGATTATAGAAAAAAAAAATAATCACGATTATTTTAGCAATAATTGAAATCACGATTATTAAAAACGATTATTTGTTAACCTTAAAGTTGTTTATTTTTTTCTTGCAAAACAATGTAAAATATACTCTTTAAACATAAATAAATCTTTTAACCACTAAAACAAAGTATGTTCACTTTTGTATGAAACAAAAAAATCTTTGAATCCAAATAAGTGTACTGTAAATTCAAGTATGTTTCCTTTTGTAAATAATAGTGCGCTGGAATTAAACTGCTATAGACTTGCCATAGAACTGTAGCAATAATAAAAAAAAAAAAACTCACGTAAAGTGCAAATTATAAATTTAAGTATGTTCAATGTAGTATGAAACATAGTCAATTCAGTGGCGTGCCATGAGGTTTCAGTTCAGGCCTTCTGTATACATCAGCCATCTAGAATACGCACATTAGGGTTATACAGGTTAGGGTTAGGTTAATACGGGAGTTGCAGCATAAAGACATTCGGAAACTGAAGATTGCATTGCTGACGAAGTTGTAGACGGAGTTGTTTTTATGTGTTTTAGTTTTTCATAAGATAAAGACTATGATAAAGGTGGCGGGTGGTTAAACTTCAGATGGTTACAAAGGTTTGTTGTGTTACCGGTCGGTGCGGACACAACTACGAAACACTTTTTGCACGTGATGTGTTTTTTGCTCTTTGTCTTCTTCATCAAACCCAAAGTGATTCCATACAATTGATTGGACTTGCCTTTTTCGTTTACCAAGCACTTCTGCTGTGATTCTCCTGCCATTTTTCCAGACCGCTAGGTCCAACTTTCCTCTTGGGGTGGACCTGCCGGCTAGCAGGCAGCAGTAGCTTAGAGGGGGGCGGGGCCCAGCAGCTCATGGGAGCTTGCGTGCGCGTGAATTAAAACGACTCAAAATTAATAATCGTTTTTTCTCGATTACATAATTTTGTAATCGTTGCGTGTAATAATCGAAATCGTAATTGAATTTCGATTAATTGCACAGCCCTAATATAGAGTATGTACAAATAATAATAACAGATGACGCCACGGGCCCGGTTTGGCAGGGGGTGGGAAAGTAACAGTGAAAGTGACACTAAAGACGCTTTACTAATTCCTCTATTGCTGCATGCCCATTACGTGGAACCGGTTTGACTCAGCTCGTCTCCCCACTGTTGTGCACCTCATTTCCTTTCCCCTACTTTTGGAAACTTGTATTTGAGGGGGTACGATGTTTTCGTTGCCTGCACTGGAACCGGAACTGGGCCCGGCGTTCATTCTGCCACTACATTCACAAGCGTTGCTAAGAAGCGAATCAAGTACGTGACATTCCTGTAAGTGAATCACATGCTGTGGAAAAATGTTTGAACATATTGGAGGGATTCCCACCCTTTCAAAGACATGGAAGCTTTGACAGTGTTCCAGGGATCTGGTGTCGTCTTTTTAGACCGTTTCTGCCTCAACACCATGTTGGCTACGTTCTAACCCAAAACAATGCAGCATACGCGTGACATCATCATGCATGCGGCAACAAAGGCAGAATCGATAAGCAGAATCGTTAAGCAGGCAGGCAAACGATTCCAAGGAATCGAGCCACTGGGATCTGGTTCTCAAAAATAACCGGTTCTCGATTCCCATCCCTACCTCTGCTGTATCCTATTGTTTCTAATTTTAACCCATAAAGACCCAAACAGCCACCGGTGACACAAACTATCTACAGCAGGGGTGTCAAACTCATTTTAGTTCAGGGGCCACTTTCACCCCAATATGATCTCAAGTGGGCCAGACCAGCAAAATAATAACAGTGAAAAAAGTAAAATTACATTATGATAATGTTTACATCTACGGTGTTTCCTTAAAAATCTGAATAATATGAACAAGTTGAAATGTCTTAAGAAAACAAGTGCAGTTTTAACAATATTCTGCCTCAGTTTATTAGTTTATCATTTACACATGTGTGTTACAACTTACATCACAATTACAAATACACCAAAACATATAGTACCAGGTATAATATTGGTAAAATTGCATTTACTTCTCTTCAGACATTTCAGGTTGTTCATATTTGTTCAAGTTATTCACATTTTTTGTAAAAGGATAGTTGTTAATATAAACATTTTCATGTAAGTTAACTTTTTTTCACTAAAACAAAGATAAAATCTGCAGTTGTCATTATTTATAAGTTATTATATACTATTTTACTGACCTGACCCAATTGAGATCTAATTGGTCTGTATGTGGAACCTGAATTAAAATGATTTTTACACCATTGATTGTTAATATCTTAAGTGTAATTTTTTGCATTTCACTAATTCATCCCCGGTTTGGACCCTTTGGCAGGCAGATTTGGCCCCCGGGCCACATGGTTTACACCTGAGATCTGCAGATCTAAGCTGTTAATACCTGTTGATTCACTAATCCTATCAATACGTGTAAATAATTGGTTGTAAAATACAGTTTGTCATCTTTTCATGGGCATCAGATATGACCCATTTGGATGTTCAGAGGCTCTGTGGTTACTGTGGAAACACCATCATCTTCTACAATGATTCACCAGTAAAACCCATGGAATCGGTTCAATGACCGTGGATGGAGACATTGGGTTGATGATCATTTATTGATATCATTGCTGAAAAAGTCACTTTTTCTTCATTTTTCTGTTTGAATTTAATTTACTTTGAATTTATTCTGAGTTTTCATGAAATCTACATGACTTCATTTTAACTGATTATTATTTATGTTTTATTGATTTATGTTTTAATTGTAATTGTGTGTTTTTAACCTGTCTCATTCCCCTTTTTGTAAAGCACTGTGAATTGCCCTGTGTATGAATTGTACTATACAAATAAATATTTGTCTTGCCTTGCTATGTATCTGTGAATTAAATATAGGAAAATACATGACCCCCCCCCCCCCACACACACACACACACACACACACACACAAAAAAAAGCAAAATACAGATGATATATTATAAAACAATTTGTGATAAATCACTGAAGAAAGGTAGAAATAGAGAAAAATTCATTTGGGAACTGCCACACAAGTAGGACTGGGGCTTTATAGGTTACATTATTTGGATACAATGAAATTTAATGCCATAACTGAGTCCAACCTTATTACAATCCAAGCTTAGATTGGTTCCAAAAGGGGTCACCTGATAGTGAGGTTAAACTCTAGGATATTCATTTTATTAGTATATGATAGTAATAATAAAAAATACAGTTTTATGTGATTTGACAGCATGTATAATGATAATGTTTCCTTGCTTCTCCCCCTTGATCCCCACCGAGGCTCTGACCTTGGATCCCACCATCTCTCCTATGCCCCCTCCCCCCACTTCCATTATTTTCTGGATCCACCACAGTATACGGAATCCAGAATTCAGAGGGATAGGCTTGCAAATATCCAATATATCCAGATGATTTGCTATGCAAGCATCTGTGGATCAGATCTTCTGTAAAATTGAATTTTTTCCAGACACAGCCCGTTTAGTCCAGTGTCGAATGCTTCTTTTACGCTGCTCATATTATACTGAGAACACTAATCTCTTTCTTTTTTTTTTTCTTTCTTTTTTGCATTAATAGTGGTACTCTATCATTAATGATTTGTTTGCTAAAGCTGCCTGCTGGCTAGTTCGCTTAATAAACAAAAAAGCTGAAAACCAAGCATGTGTTAAAGAAAGCTGTGCTATTCTTCCAAGCTCCAACTTACACCGCTTTGATGTTCGGATACACCAAAACCCAAGAGACCACAGCTAAAGACCAAGACGCTTTGTCATGTCCCAGTAACCTAATTTGGAAACAAATCTACCTTTCTATATTAAGACTGTATTCACTTGATTTGGCAATGTTAATGAATGGCTCAGCCCCTCATATACAGCCGTCCTCTTTTCAGGTATCCGTCTCTTTGTTTAGTTCTCTATAATACATGTGCTGACTGTCGTATTATAGTAAATCTGAAGGGGAGAATATAGGATGTGGGTTAATGCCATGGTGACATCACCACATCATGGCAGGTGACTGACAGCAGAGGGTTAAGTATAGGTAGAGGAACTGAGAGATGAATAATTGCAGTACCTGTCTTTCATTCAGGCTCACAATTGGAGTGATTAAGAGCAGCTATAAATGTTACGAGCGACCATGTGATCTTTGGACAATGATGCAAAATGTAGAGTCTGACACATATGGACAAAGGGAAAAATGTGAAAACCCATTCTTTATTATTAATCACCATTTGCGTTTCTTTTCTTCAGTCCGCTGCCTTTCTATGTGCTAAGAAACAGAGCGACTTCTATAAATCATTGTCTCTCTGCAGACTGTAATTAAATTCAAGCGCTTTTAGTCTCATTTTAACAATAAGCAACAAAAGGTGTAATATCTGTGAGTGGAAATGAAAATTCTGGTGTCAGCAAAGCCCAGCAGTGAGTTGTCTATCAAAGACGTAAAATGCCAATAATTTTCATTTCAACCTCCCGTTCCTCTGAGCATGTTCAATCAATTTAAAATTCCCATCGGCTACAGATAAAACATTTGACCCATTCTGGTGCTCCTCAGTTCATTTTAATGAGTTCTGAAATGATACATCCTCGGCGAGCATCTGTCACTGCTCATTTCTCCTCGCCACACATCCACCTAGTTTGGAAATAACAGAAATGGCGTTGTTTGCTTTTTCAGACAATTTCCATCTCATCTGAAAGGCATCGGGGACAAACGGACAAATTTACTGTCAGTTTGTTCTGCAGTGTTTCTATTAGTGGGTCTAATAGCTCCACGACAAGTCGAACTGACTCGATCCGACTTGATGGCTATAAAACGCTAACTTTAGAATGAATTCCAACGCTGATTTATGTTGAAAATATTTTTAATTTAGTTTAGTTTATATGTCTCAAACTTTGAAGTACACAAAAAAAAAAAGAAAAAAGCAAGAAATCAATTACATATGCATACATATTACATACATACATATACATAAGTAGCATAATACAATAAATTTAATGTAAATGTACATACAGTTTGAGAAGGGACAGAAACAAGCAAAACCTTATCTAGTCCTGCCCCTTCCTTACTTTCAATGTCAAATTCTTAACCCAATAAATGTCCTTTATTGGTTATTATGTTAAAATACAGTCGCAGAAAAAAATGATTAACCCCTTTCATGCATAATGGTCGCTACAATGGGCAGCTATTCTACAGCTGTTCTTCTTGTACATTCATGGTTTTGTTGTTTTACTTGCATATCAGCCAACACAGTGGACACTTATTGGTCAAAACACAGTAATGTCCCGTCAGAGACTGAAGGGTCAAGTCACGCGCCTATTGACTTTGAATCAAAAAATTAGAATTGAGATAATGGTTTCAAACTTTTGTAGTTCAATAGTATAACATCTTAAGTTCTACATCCATTAAAATTTTGCTAAAAAAGGATTTTCAAGGAACTTTTTTATATGAACTAAATTCAGTCCCTCGGAAAGTTCTCTGAGAATGAATAATAATATAATTTATCCTGCTATAATTTAAATCTCAGTCATATATTTGTTTTCATATAGTTTTATGACCTTTTACACATCCTTTTGCTCATTATAAAATCCTTTTGTCTGAAAAATTGGGGTGAATTGCTATTTTAAGCATTTTAATACCACATGGTGCTGTGCTAGTAGGGAATTTTACTTTTCTCCAAAAACGTGGTTTTTTTTTTAATCACTAATTAATCAAATGAGCATAACCAATGGAAATTTCTGAAAGTAAGCATTTAAGCCTCTGCTAAGCATGGCTTCATTGGAATTTAAGATTATTTTGTCACTAATCTAAAAAAGGTTTATTTTTTTTCCCTACATAACCAAAAATAGGTATCGACATGAAATATCTAGCTTGTGAAGGATTTTTTTCTTTCACTTTCTAGTAGATTTAACTTTTCAGATCAATAATTATGATATTCTATTGTCTAATTGATTGCCATTCCAACATTTATTTCCATATAAAGTAGCTCCTTGTTTTGGATAATCCCTTATGGTCCAACTAAAGCAAAAAATGAATTTAAAAGTAAAATGTGGGTCATTTAGCAACACTAATCTGTCAATTGTCTCTAAATAGTCCCGTCAGAGAGATTTTAATACTGTGTTTTGACCCTTATGTATCATCCCATACACCGTAATTCATAGCATTACTGCAGGGGTCACCAATCCTGGTCCTGAGGGCTACTATCCTGCATGTTTTAGATGTATCCCTCTTCCAGCACACCTGAATTCAAATGATAAGCCTATCATCAAGCTCTGCAGAAGTCTGATATCAACCGTCAGGTGTGCTGAGGAGAGAAACATCTAAAACATGCAGGATAGTAGCCCTCGAGGACCAGGATTGGTGACCCCTGCATTACTGTAACTTTCCTGTTCTCGATAAGCCTGATCTGCAGTGTTTGAGTGTAAACGAACTGCTAATTGTTATTAGACTGTAATTGACACATTTTTTAAAAACAAAAAGTATTTTTTTTGTGTTGCATATTATCTGAGTGAGTACTAACTAGTATTATAATATGTTAAAAATGTGAGAAAACTTCTGATTAGCAGCATTAAAAAATTATTTCATAGTTTCAGTCAGTAAAAGCATGTTTCTTTGTTTCAAAAATTAAACGTATAAGTGTCCAGCTGAATGGATATTTTTGTAACTCCATGAAAAATAGGTTCATAAAAAAAAAAAAAAAATTCAATCCTATTGTTTTGTTTTTTTTTCTCATGCATAAAGAGGAGTAAAAACACTCAGACAAAAAAAAAAAAAAATCTTGGAGGTTCTTATAATTCATGCATGAAAGGGTTAAACCATCAAAATTAATCAAAAACAATGGTTATGCAATCCAGTACTAACTCCTGTGTGTATCATGTGACTAAAACAGACAAAAAAGAAAACATGGAATGCCGAAAAGCAACTGTTTCTGTCAGTACAATTCCATAGATATTGATATAAGAACTGAAGTGATTTTGGTTTCATAAACCTTCAACAGCCACCTGATTAATACTTAACTCCTGTTTCCTTTGCATATTTTCCATTTCCAAATAACATATACTTGTGTTACTTACGTTTAGTGATATTTATTTTTGTCAAATCATTATAAAATTTTAGAATTGAGGTGTGTAGTACGTATGTATGTATGTATGTATGTATGTATGTATGTGTGTGTGTATGTGTATGTATGCATGTGGTATGTATGTATATATATATGTGTGTATATGTGTGTTTATGTATGTATGGATGTATGTGTGTGTGTGTGTGTGAGTGTGTATGTATGTGTGTGTGTATGTATGTATATATATTATATATATATCTATATATATATATAATATATATATGTGTGTGTATATGTGTGTTTATGTATGTAGTGTATGTATGTGCGTATATATATATATATATATATATATATATATATATATGTATATATTTATTATATATATTTATATATATTAATATTTGTGTGTATGTGGTGTGTTGTGTGTTGTGTGTGTGTATGTATGTATGTATATGTGTATGTACTGTAGTATGTATTGTATGTATGATGTGTGTATGTATGTATGTTTGTATGTATGTATGTATGTATGTTTATATGTAGTATGTAGATATGATATGTGAAGAGGAGAAGTGAGGTTAACTGATCCAAGGGACTTGATTTTTCATATATTATGTGATAGGAAGCTAAATGATAGACTGTTTTGTGGAGAAGGGGGGGGATTAAATAAGTTATACTTCCTCCCACTCCTTTTGAAGATGCAAATGAAGTCATACTTCGTTTCATGTACCTGTGCAGGTTTTGTTTGTTTGTTTTGTTTTCTTATACTAATTCTAAAGACTACGTGGGATTACTTGGTTTCGTTGCATATTTGAAATACATAAATAAACAAGAAAAGCACTCGGAGACCGCAGACCTCCGCCAAGACAGATCTGCCCCCCCGATCACCACCAAAATTTAATCATTTCTTCCTTGTGCCAGTATCAACATTTCCTGAAAATTTCATGAAAATCCGTTCGTAACTTTTTAAGTTATCTTGCTAACAACAAACAAAACACACAAAGCAAAGTGATCACAATACCTCCTGGCAGAGGTAATAATCCCCATGTAATCGTTCTCATTGTATGTAACATAATTTGTGCATATGTCTTTACATTGAAAACAATTTCATGATAAAATCTTCACATAAAAAGCTGCAGTGGCCATTATTTCTCCTTTTCTTATGGGTCAGATTCCTATGCTAATGTAAAAGAGGTCACTTGTACTGTTAAACCCACTGGGAATCGTCAGTTGACTTTGCAGCTTCTCTCAGATCTACAGAGTCTCTTTTTAATCTCTCAGCTCATTATTTTGATTTTACTGCCCCACTGTCATCCATATTACTTACACGGGCCAATAATATGTGTTGGAAAGTGTGCAGCTGTGAAATTAATCACCCATGTGCCCCAAATAAATAAACAAGTAAACATTAGCATTCTGTATAATTTATGCTACATTCTTGCCTCCACGCAGAAGTCATCCTGATTGCCCATTTTTGACTTGTAAATAAAGTTCAAGTTGTTATTAAACTAAAAAGCCAGAATTTCCCAAGAGTTATCTGCAAATATAAATCTTTTTTTTTTTTTTTTTTTATTAGCATATTGAGAACTTGTAATATTCCTAGTTTCAGAGAGCTTCATGTGTCTGCTTACGTCCCCAAATCCTTTTATTCCTTTACTTCATTCTCTCCACCACAGTTGGATTTTAACAGATTTTGCCATGACACTGATGTTGTGGACCTTAAGAAGGAACGCAGTGTTTTAACAGCCCATTCATTAACTTTCTTTTCATTGATTTGACTAATGAGTAATTTTCTACACACACAAATGTTGGAAAAATGGCCACTGAGATGACAACATGAAAAGTCCAATAATTATGCTGCGTTCCATGACTTCAAACCACGACTCATGATTTTGTAGCGTTCCAGGCAAGTCACGCTAAACTGTTCGAGCGCAATGCAGTAAACAACTGATAAGGCATATGATTAAATGTTTATAAATTTCTAGTAAAAAGATGATTCCATTTCCTCTATATACATTTAGTCTTGGCAAAAAACAATAAAAACTATTTTGAGGAAGTAGAAAAAACTTTATAAATTCTGGAATTTTATTTCATTTTATTTGTTCAAAATTTTGCCTTTAATTTCTCTCAACATTGATTTTTTTTTTTTTGTTTTTTTAAATCTGTGACTGATTTTAAATACTCTACCTCTAAATTTCTATAATATTTTTCCTGCTCTGACTGTAAATAATAATTTACTTCCACAATTAACCATCTACTTCCTTCACATCTCACTGAGGAAGAAACATCTACCATTAAACTGTAAGGAAATATTGATGTTTATAAAATAGGGACAAAAATATTGGGACACATCTACAGCTGTAAGATGTCCTTTTCAACCTGGTTTGAGATTTAAACATCATTATTTCCTTAAAGTTTAATGGTAGGTTTTTCTTTCTAAATAATTTTTTACAGTCAGACCTTTTGACATAATGTCTATCCCAGTGTTTTTCAACCTTGGGGTCAGGACCTGCCTGGAATTCAAATGGGGTCATCTGAAATTTCTAGTAACTGATAAAATAATAATAAAAAAAATTGCTAATAAAAAATATATGGTGAGTTGACAGAGACAATCGCAATATATAAAAGACATGACAAACTGTGAGTCTGAAACTGAAGCACTGTGGTTCTGTTTATCTGTCAAATGTTCATTGTGGTCGGTTTCAGATGCTGCAGCTCTTTCATAACACTGGTCAACAACAAATTTACTGTTTAAGTTTTTTGAGCTGATTTAGGATAATTTTGGTGTGCTGAATCCAAAAATCACATTAATTTTGCTCAATCAGGTCAACTTCTGAACTATGCTACATATCTGGCTTTTTAACATTTTTGCTTACATTTATGGGCATTTTCACATCATATGATACAAAATTCTTTCATATTTCTTGCAATAAACGAGTTCTGAAGATTTTACTTTTGCCAATTTATGATTTAATGTTTTTTTTTAATATTACAGGTGAATGAAATGGCTTCGACTAGAAGATCTTGCAAAAATAAGCCTGACGTATTCTGCTACATCTGTGGTGAATACATACTAAATAATAAATACATCCTGTTAGAAAATAATTTTTTTTCTCTTAACAATCTATTTTGGGTGAGGCTATATAAAAAAATCAACTGATAAAGTCACAAAATCTAATCAATTTTGTGAGAAGATCAAATTTTTTCAAAATCAAATTAGCAAAAAAAAAAACTGACCTGATTGAGAAAAACAGATGTCATTTTTGGATTTAGCGGTGCAAAATGTCCTAATTCAGTTGAAAAAACCTAGACAACTTGCCAAAAAACATTTTTTGTAACCCAGTGTAATTCATAGTTTGAGTTCTTGTTAGTTCAGTATTAATTGTCAGCCTTGTAAATCCAAGCTGGACTGACTGTAATGTATCCTGACCAAGGAAATCAAATTCTCACTTTGTGCAGTAATCTACACTGGCTTTACTGCCTTCATCATAATAATATACATTACAGGGTGGGGAAGCAAAATTTACAATATTTTGATTGAAAGGGATTGAAAGACAGTGTATGACCAATTAGTTTATTGAAGTCATGAGAATTTATTTGCCACAAGAAAAATGTACATAATAGAAAATGTTTTTTATTCTATGTGTCCTCCTTCTTTCTCAATAACTGCCTTCACACGCTTCCTGAAACTTGTGCAAGTGTTCCTCAAATATTCGGGTGACAACTTCTCCCATTCTTCGTTAATAGTATCTTCCAGACTTTCTCGTAATAGTTTTGCTCATAGTCATTCTCTTCTTTCCATTATAAACAGTCTTCATGGACACTCCAACTATTTTTGAAATCTCCTTTGGTGTGACGAGTGCATTCAGAAAATCACACACTCTTTGACGTTTGCTTTCCTGATTACTCATATGGGCAAAAGTTTCTGAAAAGGTATGGATAATAGTGTTAGGTATGATTATGACATCAATATATGTTTGGTTTCAAAACAATTGACGTAGTGCCTGCTGAGAAAAAAACAACAAAATTTTCATTGTAAATTTTGCTTCCCCACCCTGTATATAGACTAAATGTCATCTAAAATTAACATTTATTGCAACATAGTATAGCAAACTATTACATGATCAAAAACAAATGAATTTTACCAAAAAAAAAAAAAAAAAGTCTCTGTTTTGAATGTCTGAGGTCATTAGAAATTTGCGATGTTAAAACTGGGTCACAAGCCAAAACAGGTTGGGAACCACTGGTGTAGAGTGTGTATGTTTGCATGTCTATGACCATTTCTATTTCCTGTGTGTTGTAATTTCTATCATGTATGTTTATTTGTCTCTTATATGCACTTTGTGGTTCAGTTTTAGTTCCATGTGTTAGACAGCAGTAGAATTTATGACAGAAAATGAAATACTATGAAGAAAATGTGGGAGATACTGGATAGATAGATTGATATTTAAAAGTCTCCGTTTTGCATATCTGGGGTCGTCAGAAATTTGTGGTGTTAAAATGGGGTCATGAGCCAAAAAGGTTGGGAACCACGGATTCACCCCATGGTGGGATCAATAAAGTCTTATCTTATCTTATCTTATCTTATCTTATCTTATCTTATGTAAAAATAGTTCAATTTGCAGGTATTTTTTTTAGTGTTTTGCATCTGTATTCTTTTTTAGTGTTACATTCCATTCCACCTCACATAATCTGCATATCCTGCGTTGCTCAGCGTTGCGTAGGCTCAGACAGGTGACAGATCCCCTACATTTGACCATGTCTGCAGTTTGACTGACATCACACATCCTGAAATAACGACAGCTCTCTCTCTGCTTCTACGTGTCGACAGTCATGGGTAAAAGCCAGATTTTTAGAAAAGCATCTGTCCTGTAATGTTGACTTTTAAAAACTAGAACCCAGCCAAAACAATGTTGACACCGTATGTGAGAAGGGTGGGGGGGATTAAAAACAGTGCAGTGCCACTAACTGTCGGACACCTCATCACACATCTGAACCGCTACTATGAACAGCCAAGTGTGAACACCCTCCTGCTTGTAAATCTGAGTGAGTCACAGTTCAGTGTCCATGTGTCATAGATAATATCTATAAAAACCATCTGAGGGCAGTAAACCCACCAACAAAGTGGTGTAGACCTATTATAGATGACTGTAAAATTAAATGTTCAGGTACATAATCATCTGCTTTATTGATCCATTAGACCTGGTCAGACATGTCGACTTAGTCCACTGTATTCTACTGACTGGTTCAAAGATGGCACCAGTCCTTCTGTTCAGTACAAAGAAGCTATGACCAAGACAGGTCACAGAACAAGACACTTCCTGAATCTGTCACATGGTTTCTTCTCCACTGCCCCGCCCCTTTAGGACACTAGAGGAAAACTGGTCCAATGGGGATTTACAGATTCCATCCGTCCGTCCATCTGTCCATCCGTCCATCCATCCATCCATCCATCCATCATCCATCATCTATCTGCCATCCATCCATCCATCCTTCCATCTGTCCATCCATCCACCCACACACCCATCCATCCATCCATCCATCCATCCACACACCCATCTGTCCGTCCATCCATCCATCCATCCATCCATCCATCCATCATCTATCTGTCATCCATCCATCCATCATCTATCTGCCATCCATCCATCCATCCATCCATCCATCCATCCATCCATCCATCCATCCGTCTGTCCGTCCGTCCAACCGTCCGTCCGTCCGTCCATCCATCCTTCCATCTGTCCATCCATCCATCCACCCACACACCCATCCATCCGTCCATCCATCCATCCACCCATCCATCCCTCCATCCATCCATCCATCCATCCACTCACACCCCCAGCCATCCAATCCATCCATGGTCCAATCCATCCAATCCATCCATCCATCCATCCATCCATCCATCACATCCATCATCTATATGCCATCCATCCATTCATCCGTCCATCCATCCATCCGTCTGTCCGTCCGTCCATCCATCCGTCCGTCCATCCATCCATCCTTCCATCTGTCCATCCATCCATCCATCCGTCTGTCCGTCCCCGTCCATCCATCCTTCCATCCGTCCATCCATCCATCCATACCCACACACCATCCATCCGTCCATCCATCTATCCACCCATCCATCCATCCATCCCATCCATCCATCCATCCATCCATCCACCACACCCATCCATCCATCCATTCGTCCATCCATCCATCCATCCATCCATCATCTATATGCCATCCATCCATTCATCCGTCCATCCATCCATCCGTCTGTCCGTCCATCCATCCGTCCGTCCGTCCATCCATCCATCCTTCCATCTGTCCATCCATCCATCCATCCACTCACACACCCATCCCTCCATCCATCCATCCATCCATCCATCCATCATCATCCATCCGCCTCTTCTGAACATTCCAAACTCATGACATTTCGTAGACACACGAACACACAAGACAAACTGACTTTGTTTGAGGTCTATGTCTGTCACAACAACAATCTCTCATGAGATGTAACACAAATCTTGCCTGACGGAAGGAAAAAAACAGAAGCAAACAAGCCCAATGATCGCTATGATACAATAATTCTATTTCCAGTATCACTGGTGAAGTGTACACTGTATCTTTGTAAATAGTGGGTCTGTGCTGTTATGTATACGCTGAGGCCAGAGTTATGAAAATGAAAGTCAAAGGTGAATCATATTTCTTTGCAGCTGGAATAAAATGTAATGGAGGCATAAAATCTCAGGTTTATATCCAGACACAATGGCAGCAGTATCAGTTACAAAAACCCTTTCTAAACTAAACTAAACTAAACCATACTGATTGTAAAAAGGGATCTTTGAAGGTTTTATAGCTGAGTAGCGGCCGTTCTCACAGTCAGTGTTCATATACTATAGCAGCACATGGCACCAGATACAACTTGAGAATGGATTTGTAACACAACGAATGCACATTTGGATCCAATCACTCATCTCCCATTCACAGGCTGTTACCGACACAGGACTACAGACATACAGCTGTGCATACTGTGTGTTTTGTAGTGAATTTATGACCGTGTAGAGAGAGAATGTAGAGAGGAGGCTGCAAAGGAGACACCGCAGAGGCAATCACATAACTGATCTGTGTGTTTTAAGTTAAGTTTTAAAGCCTTTTTTTGTAAAACACATTTTCAGTGGCACCATTACATAAGTGCACCTTGGCATTTAACAATTTATGTTTATTTTATACTTCACACCTATGAAGAGTCTTACAAGGGGTTCTTTTGTACTATTGTAATCCTGACTCTCAACAATTGTAGTGGTGGTGGGGCCTAAACCATCAACAAACCAATGCATTGTATCCACAGACTGTATCACTGAATAAACTTAAAGCTCATTATGTACACACATCTGTATTATGGTATCATCAAGTTTTCTTCTTCAAACTAAAACTCACTGATGGCTATTTTAACAGTCTCAAAATACACTGTCTATAATCTTCACGTGCTGCATCAGCTGATCGTTTACATTATAGCTCTGTTAGCTTAGCTCGGTTTTTAGGTAGAAACAGTCACAGTAAAACCATAATCACCTTTGTTTTCTGTATGGTTTGTGTTGTTAATATCTGCACTAAAGATCTCGTTTGGAATCAAACAAACAAAGTCAGAACTGTGGATCAACAAACTGTAACTTAGCAATGATAAGAGCATCCCATAATCTATTTTATAAAAGCCAAGTGGGCTCTGTGTGGTGTGGTGTGTGTGTGTCTGGGGATTCACACAAAATCCGTAAAGAGCTGACGGCTGCAGTTTGGCATTCTTATGTATTTTGGTCAGGGAAGACAGTAGCGAAAACGGCAAGTTGATAGGACCATATTTTGGCAGATATTAGTAATTTTGGAATACAATAACCTTACAATCCGTTGCTATGGCCAGAATGCTTTAGTGGACAAATGCGGTACAGCATGCACGAATACACAACAGCATAAAACTACCACATGACCCACTGGAGTCTCTTTATCTTCACACACCACATTCCAGAATTATTACACAGTTCAAGCATCTTCCCTACCCCCATTGTTTTTTCACGTCTGCTGTCTGCCTATGTTCACGCTGTCCCCCAGTTCCCTTTCAATCCATGAAAAATTCCAGCATGTGTCCACATGCACTGTGTGAAAACTGTGTGATGTCTTATATTTGTGCTTTGCATTATCTTCTGTTCTTCACTGCAATTTTCGAAGAAAAGGGTTTGTGGTAGCGCTCTAGTAGGAGCAGCGGCCCGATGTCCCCAATCATCGAACTAATTTTCGTTTGATGTACTTTGTACTGTCAAATGACAATAAAGGCAATTCTATTCTATTCTATTCTATTCTATTCTATTCTATTCTATTCTATTCTTTCTATTCTATTCTATTATTCTATTCACACATCTACAATCCGTGGAGCCCCGCGGGTCTACGTGCTAGTATATTTATACCTTCACAAGCCTCATAATTAAACTCACCCATGTAGAGGAAACTCTGAAGAAACGCTGACATTTCAGCATCAAACTCCATTCTTTTAATTTACAGCTGTGTCCAGTGGAAAAAAAAAAACAGTGCTTCTAGATTTTATCACTTTGTCACTTTCTTTGACTCTAAAAGCTGTTTCTTAATGGCTGTCACACCATCTGTTCACTTTCTGATGTTTTGGTCAAAGGCCTCGTGGTGTTAGTTTTCTTCACTATGGAAGACCAGTATAATAACTCACTACTCCCTCTAGTGGTCCCATAAATCCCCTGGCCAGTCATTAGGGGGTGGGTATTGGCAAGAACCTGGCGATACAATACAAATCACGATACTAGGAACACAATACGATATATCACGATATATCATGATTACTGTTAAAAAGGCAATTTTTTGTTTGTTCTTTTTTTTTTTTTTAATGATATTTCCTTGAAGACTTGAATTACACCCGAAATATGCACAATACTAAACACATTTTTATTTGATCACAACAGATCTTATCCTATATCACAAAATGTTCCTGTGATAAAACTTAAATTATGTTTTAATATAGACATTACAGTTTTTTTCCATCACCCATATTTCCTATACTACAGTGGCGGCTGCTCGTCTTTCAGACAGGGGAAGCTCATTGTCGGCCCAGATGAAAAAAAAAAAAAGTCAAGTTATTTAAACATAAATTCAGCCTCTGTTCTTTTTTAAGAAATGGTCAGTGACCTTATCATACCAAGTAAACAAGAAAACGTTGAAATTATGTTAAATTGAAATAAGGAAGTACAATGAGTGTGTTTTATTTACAGTGCAAGAAATGAACAAGTAATTTCGTAGTGGTTTCTCTCTCCATTTCACAGCAGAATGTGTGACTGTATTAAACTGAACCGTGTCAGTGAAGGAGTAGCTCTCAAAACAGCTGTCAATCAAATAGGATTCAGCCTTTCGACTGATCCTCCAATCAGCACATGGAAGCCAGCGTCCAGCCCGGCCAAGCTCCGCCCACAGCTCCATTCACCCTCAGAGACGCTGGGCGTCCAGGGGCGGGACACATCGTGGCATTTATCCAATTACCGTCCAGTTTTGAGGCGGTGAAAAAAACTGTTCCACTCAGTCCCATTGAAGTGCATGGACGCTGAGCATCACGGCAAATGCACTGAGCAGAGATCGAATGAGGAAACAGCGCAACGGGAATTTATGAGAAGTGAACAACATGGAGTCCTGTTGATTTGTGATAAAGCTGATTCTGACGAACTCGTCTGTGAGATGAACGCTGTTCTAACACATTTGTAGTCAATGAAATGTCAACACAACAGAACATATTTAACCATTTTCATTTTCGTAATTTTAGGGAAGCCAGGCTTCCCTTGCAGTCTATGAGAAATCACCTCTGCTGTACTATATCTAACTTTGTTTGTATCTAGGTGGGTCTGTAGCAGGTGGTGTTTTAATATTTGAATGTAAAAATACTATGGAGCCCATTTTCTTTTACTAATACCTTAAAACAAGTGTTTATAATAAGATAAAAACTACACTGTCATAAAACATTTCCTGTCTTTTAAAACTCTTAATAACATCCAATCCAATCACTGTTTGCACATTTTATCAAGACTATGAAAGACTGTTTGTCCATGTTTGAATAATACATTAGAAGAATAATAAAGTCAAACGTCAAAGAAAGTCAAAAGTCAAAGAATTTTCCTCAGGCATCTATTAAAATGAAACAAGCTTCAAACTGAACAGCAGAGTCAGTAAATAAACTTTTTCTTGCACTTTTCAAAACACCACAACTAAAGTATTTCATAGTTAATAATAGGAACAAATGCGATATGGAGAACAGAACGCAGAGTCATATTCAGCATAAAAACACAGTCAAATTAAATGTATAAAGTGGTGAAGATATTCAACAATAAAAGCAATGTAATGAATAAAACAAAACTATCTCTGTATGCAAAGCTCCTGCATGACAGCATTTCTCTCTCTCAACCTTTTATGCCAACATGATGCATGATGGGGTAATTTATTTTAACAAATGACCATCTGTTTGGGCGGTATGTGTGAGGACACCAGTGACCTATAGTCTTAAGGGTGAGTAGCAAAGATGGATTTCTCATCTTATCCCTGACACTGAATAGGACTATAAACCCACATTTGGCGTTATAATATTACATCCAACTTTAAAAGGTTTGACTCAGAGGGATTTATTTATGTGAACTAATGGTGTGTAGCACAATCGCAGTCAGAAGCACACAGCACAAGGGCGCAGTGTCTGACTTTTAAGTTTATCGCCAGAGGCATGTGGTGCATGTGTGGTGCAGATGGAAACGGGAGGCATACATTTTCACTAGGTGTTGAGGGCCTGGCATCAGTCATGACTGATCAAATCACCTCTTTCCCTTCCCAACACACTAACGCCACGGTGATCTGACAACTTCAACGTGGAAAAGAAAAAAACCACAAAAGGAGGCACAGACAGGAGACATAAAAGCTCATCCCAAAGGAAAGGGTGTCCTTGTGTGGAAGGTGCTTAATAGCCAAAAACCAGCATGGGACACGTTAATAAAACTCAGGTTCAAATCCATTTCGGCAAATATCCAGTCAGCAGCAAACCACTGGAACAGTTTGAGTGAGAGGGCGCCATCCAGCATGAAGAGGATGACATACAGTATTAAATATGCGGCTGCTTCTACACTGGCCGTCATTGTGTAATGATGACAGTTTATGCTGGATGGATCACTTACACCACAGCCACATATGTATACAGTATACTGCGGTCTCAATGACAAATGCTGGATGGTTTTATGCATACACAACGGTCCACTGGATTAAAGTCAACTTGGCCAAAGCATGCAAAGAGCTCTGAAGCTTTTCAATAGAACTGTTCATATGTCCCGTGACACATAAAAGTGATAAACGCTCTTTGGGCATGGTACACTTTTACCATTTTAACAAAGGTTTATAGACTCTAAATGTGCACTGTGCTGCCTAGTCTATCAATATCTCCCACATTTTCTTCATATTATTTCATTTTCTGTCATAAATTCTACTGCTGTCTAACACAAGGAACTAAAACTGAACCACAAAGTGCATATAAGAGACAAATAACATACGTGATAGAAATTACAACACATAGGAAAATAGAAACGGATATAGACATGCAAACATACACACTCTACACCAGTGGTTCCCAACCTTTTTTTGGCTTGTGACCCAGTTTTAACATCACAAATTTCTGACGACCCCAGACATTCAAAACAGAGACTTTTTTTTTGCTAAAATTATTATTATTATTATTATTATTATTATTATTATTATTATTATATATTTTTTTTAAATTATGAAATAGTTTGCTATACTATGTTACAAATAAACGTTAATTTTAGAGGGCATTTAGTCTATGTAATGTATATTATTATGGACGGAGGCAGAAAAGCCAGGTGTAGATTACTGCACAAAGTGAGAATTTTATTTTCCTTATTTTCCACAACAGTCCACTGGATTAAAGTCAACTTGGCCAAAGCATGCAAAGAGCTCTGAAGCTTTTCAATAGAACTGTTCATATGTCCCGTGACACATAAAAGTGATAAACGCTCTTTGGGCATGGTACACTTTTACCACTTTAACAAAGGTTTATAGACTCTAAATGTGCACTGTGCTGCCTAGTCTATCAATATCTCCCACATTTCTTCATATTATTTCATTTTCTGTCATAATTCTACTGCTGTCTAACACAAGGAACTAAAACTGAACCACAAAGTGCATATAAGAGACAAATAAACATACATAGTGCAAATTACAATACACAGGAAAATAGAAATGGTCATAGATATGCAAACATACACACTCTACACCAGTGGTTCCCAACCTTTTTTTGGCTTGTGACCCAGTTTTAACATCACAAATTTCTGACGACCCCAGACATTTAAAACAGAGACTTTTTTTTTTTGCTAAAATCATTCTTCTTATTATTATTTTTTAAATTATGTAATAGTTTGCTATACTATGTTGCAAATAAAGCCCTGCGGTGAACTGGCGACTTGTCCAGGGTGTACCCCGCCTTCACCTCTATGTAGCTGGGATAGGCTTCAAGCGATCCCCCGTGACCCTAGTGAGGATAAAGCGGGTTCAGAAATGAATGAATGAATGAATGTTGCAAATAAACATTCATTTTAGACAACATTTAGTACTATATAATCTATATTATTCTGGACGGAGGCAGAAAAGCCAGGTGTAGATTACTGCACAAAGTGAGAATTTTATTTTCCCCTTATTTTCCTTATTTTATTTTTGGCTTGTGACCCAGTTTTAACATCACAAATTTCTAATGACCTCAGACATTCAAAACAAAGACTTTTTTTTTTTTTTTTTTGGTAAAATTTATTTGTTTTTGATCATGTAATAGTTTGCTATACTATGTTGCAAATAAAAGTTAATTTTAGACGACATTTAGTCTATATAATGTATATTATTCTGGACGGAGGCAGAAAAGCCAGGTGTAGATTACTACACAAAATGAGAATTGGATTTTCCTTGGTCAGGATATGTACAGTCAGTCCAGTTTGGATTTACAAGGCTGCCAATTAATACTGAACAAGCAAGAACTCAAACTACGAATTATGAAAGAGCTGCAGCATCTGAAACTGACCACAATGAACATTTGAAAGATAAACAGAACCACAGTGCTTCAGTTTCAGCTTCACAGTTTGTCATGTCTTTTATGGATTGGGATTGTCTCTGTCAACTCACCATATTTTTATTAGTAAGTTCGTTTGGTTTGTTTTTTTATCAATTACTAGAAATTTCAGGTGACCCCATTTGAATTCAAGGTGACCCCACGTGGGGTCCCGACCCCAAGGTTGAAAAAGACTGCTCTACACAATATTGTCTGTGTGATATGATGTTACTGTAATTATGTGCCATATTGAGTGAATGACAAAAAAATCTATAGCATTTTGAATTATGCTCTGTTATTGGGTTCCAAATTACACTCTTTATGGTGATATTATATTGATATATTTGTCATTTGAGCAGTTTCGTCCTTGTGGATACAGACAGGAAAATTGCATGAAAGCAATACAGAGACTGAACAACAGAAGTTCAGAATAAAGAACATAATTAAGTTTGATAAAGTGGTAAATATGGTCATTCCAGTCATTCCCTTAATTACACTGACAGACCAAATTACATACTTTGATACCATCATTAACTACCCAACATGCGCAGCAGCTAATCTGTAAAACTTGCCCAAATTACCAAAGCATATCATACATGTCTGAAAATAATCTTATTTCACCATAAGTAAGTGGTGTCATCAATTCTCACCTATGAGGAACACACTGTCACTCCCAACACACTGACCTAAAAACACTAAGCATGTGGAGCAGCACAGAAAAATGAACTATTACTATTTGAAGACTCAAAAATAAAGGGTTGGTCTCCTTTCTGTTCCTACCTGTCCCACTTCCATAGACTTACTCAGAAATAGTTGAATGTTTTGATTCTTAGAAGGATCCATCTTATGTATCCATCATATATTGATCTTCTCCAACTCTCTAAACCTCCAGATGCTCCTACAGCAGCTGAACTCACCCCCAGTTACCATCACCTTCCACCAGCAATATTTACTAAAAATCACATCAAAGTCTTATGCAGTTTTATCCACTTCTATATCATTCATGCCTTTAATATGTATCCAGATCCATATAATGACCAAACATGACCTTTGACCTGAACTCATTTGAATCATGTAGGAAAATACAGCAAAATCATTAGGTTTGACTTTTAAAATCTAAAAGAACATCCTTACCTACCTTGTAGATTCTATTGGCTGAAATATGTTAAACACACTGTATTTATATATAAAATATATCAAGCTTTAGAATCTACAAGGAGGGTAAGATGTTCAGTTTGAAGGCAAATTATCCATTCCATGTAGAAGTGAATGGAACATCCCAGCTGATCACCTAAACATGTCTGATTTACAAATGTTTGTTGTTCTTCTGATCATAAGTATTTGTTGCTTTAATAGAACTCTTTCTAGTTGAGTAAATCATGTCATTGTTAATCCACAAGAGTTCCAGACTTAGTTTTACAGACATTATCAGGATAAAAGGATCTGTTTTGCAGATGCTTAATGTTTTGCTTCAGTAACTGAGTCATGCATCACTGAACATGGTCCAAAATTATTTTATAGATGTAATTATGCATTTGACTGAGACACACACATCTATTCATTACCTCTGCCAAGGAGGTTATGTTTTTGCCAGTGTTGGTTTGACGATCTGTCTGTCTGTCCATGTACAAGATAACTCAAAAACTTATGGATGGTTTTAATTTAAAGCAGAATATGAGTTTAATCACACTTTTTTTTTTTCAAATGTGTCAAATCCCAGTGATATCCTAATTACCTCCGCCAAGGAACGACAGATTTTTACCTCCACCAAGGAGGTTATGTTTTTGTCGGCGTCGGTTTGTCTGTCTGTCTGTATGCAAGATAACTCAAAAAGTTATGGACGGATTTGGATGAACATTTCAGGAAATGTTGATACTGGCACAAGGAACAAATGATTAAATTTTGGTGGTGATCGGGGGGGGGGATACTGATCTGCCTTGGCGGAGGTCTGCGCTCTCCGAGTGCTTTTCTAGTTATAAAATAAATCCAAAGTGGGTAAAACAGATATAGGATATCAGAACAAGACCTTACTATTTCCATTAAAATACCAGGGTATCTTTTCTCTTTTTGTCTCTATGATTCAGAAATGAAGCAACAGGAGGTAGAGTGGGTCGAATAACCGAAGGGTTGGCAGTTTGAATCCTGCTCTGTCCTAGTCATGTGCCAGTAGGTAAATCTGACAATGATATAAATCAGCCACTGGGACAACGTTCAGAGTGCAGAATTCAGACCATAGCACTCAATACATTGAACTGACACTGAAGTGACACTGAACTGAAGTCACAGCTGCATCTAACATGTAGCTCCGTCCACCTTCTCCAGCCTCCAGAGCAAAGAACACCATAAAACAACATATAGAGCACAGGTGTCAAACATGCGGCCCAGGGACCAAATCAGGCCTGCCATAGGGTCCAGTCCGGCCCTTGGGATGAATTTGTGAAATGCAAAAATTACACTAAGATATTAACAGTCCTTTTAGTTCAGGTTCCACATTCAGACCAATTCAATCTCAAGTGGGCAGGACCAGTAAATACGACAAATCCAAATTTTTCTCTTTGCAAATGTAAATATTTTCATGTATTTACACTAAAACAAAGCATAATTTTGCAAAAAATGTGAACAACCTGAACAAATAAGAACAACCTGAAATGTCTTAAGAGAAGTAAGTACAATTTTAACAATATTCTGCCTTTTATTAAATGTTTGGTGTATTTTTTATATTATAATGTAAATGTGTAAATGATAAACTGAGGAAGAATATTGTTAAAATTACACTTATTTTTTCAGTTTGTTAATGTTATTCACATCTTTTGAAAGGATAGTTTGTAGATGCAAATCTTTTCATGGTGTAAATTAACTTTTTTTCACTGTAAAACATAGAGAAAAGTTTGGAGTTGACATTATTTCTATATTATTATGTTATTTTTTTTCTTGGTCCGGCCCACTTCAGATCAAATTTAGCTGAATGTGGCCCCTGAACTAAAATGAGTTTGACACCCCTGATATAGAGTATTTACAACAATAATTCCCATTCTATACTATATACTATCACTAATTTGTCATTTCTTCCATCAGTTGCCACAGTACTGTGGTAGAAAAATGCACAAAAGAATGAACTGAAGTATATATATTACTATATAATAATAATATAATAATAATAATTAATATATATTCATATATTACCACTGTACTGTGACAACAAGAGGATAATGAGTTCATGGAACAGTATCCATGATTGGCTCTAGTACAAATGACAACATTTGATTGGTCTGTGGCAATAGACAAATCCATATTTTGTGCCACAGTACTGTAGCAGTAGCCATTGCCTTTATATTAAGTCATGAAGTTACTGTTTTTATGACCTAAAACTAATTTTTGGATATGAGCCATATTCTTTGCTGTCATTGTTTTGTTGTTTGTTTTTTCCAGATATCTGTCCGTACCACCTCCTTGTTAAATCTGTGTTGTGCAATAACATCAGGCTACAGTCATTTTTTTCTTTCTCAGATTAACTTGATCCTAGATTCTTTTGTTTCCACTTTTTTCCCCCTCAAACATCACTTAATTTAAAGTTGTTTTAAGACACAGTGGGGTTGAGGTTGGTGTCACAGCATCTCTGAACTCCAAATGAGACTGTGTTTTTATTCATAACACAGCAACAGCGAATCCATTAACAGATGAGTCAGGATCGGATGTTCATTAATATTGTGTGTTCTGCAACTTTCACACTCTGGTATTGGGGGATAATGAGGATATATGGATATGTAATAAAACAGTCTGATCACCAGTACTTTTTATATTTAAATACCCAAAACTCAGATAATAAGCATTCTGTCCTGATCCCTCTGATATCCGACAGAAGTCATCATTAAATATTAAACATGACTCAGAGAAAGAAAGAGATACAGCGAGTGGCAATGACTCATGGGTAAGTTTGTGCACAATTTACACCAGTTTTCAGGAGATGCTATTAAACTACATGCAGCAGTATGCACTTTACCTTACTTTCAGTGAATAGGAATAGATTTTGTACAGATAATTGTACGAATATTCCCTCATTTACATCCACACAAATGTCATCTGTCAATGTAAATTACATTTCTGTTATGTTTTGTAGTGCAGTTTGCAATGATTTCCACTCTTTGCAGGTGCTTCATGCATTATGTGCAATACTTTTCCCACAAAAACCCAGTGTTAAAATATTTATTTATTTATTTAATAGGGACCACGCACATTTATCAACATTGCTGTATAAAAAATACACCCATGTAAATGTGGCAGAATTAGTAAAAATAACTACTTTTCATCTGCAGTCCCTAAGCAGGTGACACAAACAAAACACAAAACAGCCAACATTAAAACATCACTCGTTCACTATAAATTAAAAAATTAAAAAATACACATAATGATGATGTAGGCATCATCAAAACAAATAAACAAAAAACAAAGTGACATAGGATGATCACAGGGGCATTAGCCTATACATTCACCTCTATACTTACATACAACTAAACAGAAACAGCATATGGGTGATGAAATGTATATCATCATATTAAAAATGAGTGGACCTCTGTTTTTGTAGGAGCCACATTTTTATTTGAGTTTTAAGTGTTGTATGGTGTAAGATAATAACACATTCCCTTTACTACATGGTGAGCTCTTGGCATGCATTACTGATCGATCAGCGGTTAAACTGGTCTACAAATGTGCACCTTAAGTATTTGTAGGATTCGTTTTAAGCAAACTGTACATTTGCAGCTTATATGTGCCCTTGGCCTCCTGCAATAAATCAAGTGAAGAAAGAATGTTGAAATGCCATGAAGTAGTCGTCTGCTGTTTGTGTGTGCACTTTGGAGTGAAACCTGACCTTGGTTCTATGGTGAAGAACAGCAGCACAGGTGTGTAACGTGATCGATGTGATCCCCTTACCAGTACGCCCACAGATTAACCAGGCCTTTAAGTCAGCCAGATTTCTGGTATAATGACTGCGGAGATGAATGAGCAAGTTTAGTCATTTGTCACGTCAAAGAAAAAAAAAAAAATGCTACGGGGTTAACGATGATCCAGAGTCTGAGTCACAAAAGAACTAACAGAAGCACAACCACATCAAAAGGTCAGGCATATTGTCTTCCAAAATGTGATATATGCAGAGTCACTCTTTTTACTGTCATGGTTTAACATCTGCTTTTATATCATTTCGATGTAGACGACTTAAAGGACAGGTGGTAATGTGGATACTAAAATGATACCAAACTCATAATCTTTGTACAATATTTTTGTGTAATTTGTGCATTTCTTTGTAGTATTTTGACACTTATTGAAGCATGATTTGTTTATTTGCTTCCATTTTTTGATTGAGGTTGGATGAGAAGTATAAACATACCACTCCAACACCCTATTAGTTAGTACGCAATCCATCGTACCTAACTTTTTGCACCATTCCAATACTTGTATTCAACAAGTCGTCATATCTTCCGCTCCATGAAACACATGTTAATGCTCAGTTGTACACATATATGGTTCTTTAATACATTTGCATTGGACTAAAAGGCATTAATTTTCAATGTTCACATATGAAACAGGTAGACTAGTGCATCCCAAATGTTTCAACATTAACATTTTAATATAACATTATAACATTATAGTCATTATGGCCTTTAGAAACATGTTTTTGAGGAGGTAAAGTAGTGCACTATAGGCCCCTGTGGCACCGCATAAGCTTTTGTCCTAAAGGCATTTTCCCCTTACATTTACTTTTATACTTTAAGTAGTTTTGAAACCAGTACTTTTACACTTTTACTGGAGTAAAAAGCTGGAGCTGATACTTTAACTTACACAGAAGTCTGTTTAAACCCTAGTATCTATACCCTGGGGCACTGATAAGGGGGGTTGAACATGACAAATTCATGGGGCCCAGCATTTGTGGGGGGGCCATAGAACAGTGGAGGGGGTCCAGTGGATACAGGTTAGAAGTTCGGAAAATTTCATGTATATGAGAGGATGAAAGTCGGGAGTCGGACATTGAAAATATGTTAAGTTTCAGTTTTCTTTCACGCTAGTGTAAGTGACAGTATGTATGGACTGCACCCCCACCTACATGGCCACCCCCCCATTGACAAGATACTGAATTTTATAAAGGGTCCACAATGTTTACCGTTTATGGGGCCCACAATTGGTAGTGGCGCCCCTGTCTGTTCTTCTACCTGAATAATGAATGTGAATACTGTTGACGCTCCTGATGGTTGGGACAGTTGACTTCTCATGCTATTTGCTGTAACTTTCTGGGCAGCCACGGCTTAGGAGGTACGTGGCTCATCCAATAACTAAAGGGTTGGTGGTTCAAAACCCACTCTATCCCAGTTATGTTCCATTGTGGGTAAGACTCTTCACCCACCTTACCTCCAGTGCCACTCACACTGATGCATATGAATGTTTGGTGTGGTGTGGAGGGCCTTTTGGCACTAATTAGCAGCCATCCTTCCATCAGCCTGCCTAAGGCAGCTGTGGATACTGTGGTGTCAAAAATCTGTATTTAATCAAAAGTATTCAATTTGTATTCAAAAGTATTTAACCTGTATTCATTTGCATACCAGAAGTTATTCTTAGTGTAATGTGAAGATTGTACCAGAATAGCTGACTTTTTTTCTTGGGAGACCCACAAAAGAACGAACCACGTGTAGCCATCGAAAGAACACGTGAATTTGTTGTAAGTTACAAACGCGCGGGCAGAAAGAACATGTTAGCTCATGAAAGTTTAGGAAAACGTGGTGTACAAAAGAAGTACATGTGAGTGGAAATTTTGGACATTCTGGGAAAAAATTTACATATTCTGGGAAAAAGTTTAGTGTTAATATAAGGTAATCAAATACTGGGAATTAGCTGTATATGTATGTTTTGACCAATCCTGATAGACACCAAATGACCATACCCTATTGGAGACAACTAAAAAGGGGAGTTTCTGACGTAACTAGATTAATGTTCAAAATATGATAAAATAGGTAGTGGCGGTCTACTTTTGACAATCTAAAAGTGGTCTCCCAGAGTGAAAAGTCGGTTGTTTCTGCAGATATCAACTCAGTGTTTATTTTATGCATGAATAAACACTATATGCAGCTCCAATTCTGCTCGATCTCCGATTTTGACTTGACTCTGTGTGCATTTACTTGACAAAGCTCTGCTACATACAGGGGTTGGACAAAATAATGGAAACACCTTAAAACATCAACAAAATATAATTTAATATGGTGTAGGTCCGCCTTTTGCGGCAATTACAGCCTCAATTCTCCGAGGTATTGATTCATACAACTTGTGAATTGTTTCCAAAGGAATTTTAAGCCATTCTTCAGTTAGAATACCCTCCAACTCTATTAGAGATGATGGCGGTGGAAATTGACGTCTTACTTGAATCTCTAAAACTGACCATAAATGCTCAATAATGTTGAGGTCTGGGGACTGTGCCAGCCATACGAGATGCTCAACTTCATTAGAATGTTCCTCATGCCATTCTTTAACAATTCTAGCTGTATGGATTGGGGCATTATCATCTTGAGGTGAAGGTGTTTCCATTATTTTGTCCAACCCCTGTAGATTAGGGAGGACAGAGACATAAATTCAACATGACAGAGAACAGTGAGGAAGACTGTCAAAGGGACCAAAGATGTCTCGCACCTGCGGCACTAAATTTTTCACAATAATACAAACATAGTTTACCACCACCACAGTGTGAATGTGAGAGTGAATGAATAATGGATCAATAATGTAAAGTGCTTTGGGTGCCTTGAAAAGCGCCATAAAAATAAAAAAATAAAAAATCTAATCTAAAATCCCACTACATATTGCAAAGATAACCTTGAATCATCATTACCACTACTGTACAACTATGTGGCATGGTGTTAGTATATCCAGGCGAGTGCAAAAGTTAATTACACATGACGTGTTCAAGTCATTGCTGCTGTGTCTGCTGTGCTACTTGAGCCATGTGGCGTGCAGCGGTAATCACTAAAGAGTGAGTATCTACTACTACTGTGCAGCAAAGACACTTGGGACATCTGTCATTCAGATGAGGATGAATGTAGGTCACTATTCCTTGTGTCTTTGCTGAGCAGTTTCTGATTAAAGCTGCAACCTATGGCCCAGGAGGTCTATCCTGCCGTCACTCCCAAGTTACACAACATTTGACTTTTTTTCCTCACTGCCGTTGAAGACTGGTGTGATTCCAGATCCTCCGTCACTCCCTCCCTGCCTCTTGGATTCCAGCATAGAACAGCAGAGATTGGATTACGCAACTGTCAATCAATCATGCAGGCGTTGATGCGAGCCCACCATAAAGCATCCCAAACAGATGGCCAGTCACCACCACTCCAGTGCACCCCCACCCACGCCCTAACCCGGACCTAGTCCTTGGTAAGAGACTGTAAGCTCCTTAGAAATTTTTTTTCATGTTTATCACTAATTTAGGTCTTTTCATCAAATCAATAGTTACGCATATTTTCACAACAAAACACTTCAAATGCTCCTCTTTGTTACTCAGCAGCTCATGCTTTAATTGACAACATTTCCAGGTTTTGTAGTAGAGAAGGAATGTGTGAAAATGTCTTAATGAGTGCATAAATCCGGGGCTGTGCTTAAGACAATAGCATGCCAGGGGGCTGAACGATGGGTGTATTTTGGGGCAGGGCAGCGACCCCCGACGCCCGGGCCGGCAGGCAGCAGAGGAGGAGGCTGAGCCAGAGCAGGTGTCTCTGCTGACATCTGCTTCAGTTCACTGGGGAAACACAAGCACCCTGCAGCTACAGCGCTGACAATGCCACTGAAGTGCCCTGCTCTACATAAACAAGGTAGACCTTTCCACTCCTTCTAACCATCAGGACTCAGGCTGCAGCAGCATTTCTTCTGCAGGATTTATGCAAGTGGTTAGGATCTTTTTTTTTTTTTTCTTTCATGTTCTATGTTTTATGTCTGATGTGTGATTTCTGACAGAAAAAAAGTGCAGATTTCAGACTTTGTGCCTACCCTTGGTTTCCTTTTATTACTATTTTTCTGCTTTTCTGTTCCATATTTTCCTTCATTCTCTTGTCGCAGCTTAATCCATGAAAAAGCGTTTCATGTCAGAGTATTAAGAGGATTCGACCCAGATCTTTTTACAAACATTAAAGAAAGGAATCGTTGGATGTCAGTCTCATGCAATATTGATGCTGTCATGTTTACTCATCAACCCACTTTCCTCCTGAATCTAATCAAGCTGACAAGACAAACCCACAAGGCTGTTGATTCAGACGAGCTATCGATCCAAGTTGTGTTCCAATAACCCAAGTGCATTTTTTTAGACTTTGTAGACTAATCAGAAGCTCTGTGGACCAGTTTGCTTCTTTTGACCCACGCTCTGCAGATACAGAAGATGTAGCTTCCTTTTTTTTTCTTTCTTCCTTTTTTTTTTCTTGCTTTCTGCTCATTTGACAAGCTCTGACATGCTTCCACTTCACAACCCTTACTGTGTGTATTTACTGTAATCGGACATTGATCTTCTTTGCTCCTCAAACAATGGATTATAATAGGACAATATGATGGTGAATGTGAAGGTGGCTGGAAGATGATGTATTGAGTGAGATTTATGTCGAAGTGAGGACGAAAAGGAAGGGGGGGGGGGTTGGTGGGAGTATCTGATAGAAATTCTGAGCATGCACTGGGGTGACAGTGAATCCCAGTCCATATGTGTCCTGTAAATGAAACAAGCCGTTGTCTTATCACTTCAATCTGACCTATTTCTTGAAACTAGTAACACAGACAGAACAGAAGACCATATTTAAGTATTCAATGTCAAGTATACGATGAAGTTTGGTTTGAAAAAGAACAAATGTGCAGCGTTTCTGATCTCTGTACTACTCCAGAAGATTTTAATGAGGCCAAGGCTTCATAGATGCTTGTAATGACTTGTGTCGGAGGCGATTTGTGCTTTTTTTCCCCCAGTGGTTTGCTCTTTTGCACTAGGGTTCCAGATATAATTTAATTCAGCTCACACACTCTTCTAGTCTTTCCAGCCAACAAAGTGCTTATCTCTTAGCAGCCAATAAGTGCCTGTAAAAACTAAATGTCAGGAGGTGAAATTGATTCTCAGTTTTAGACAGCGCTGTGTGTTTTGGCAGATTTCGTTGTCTTTCAGGTGTTGAGTTATGGGGGTGTCTGGAGAGGTTAACGCCGGCAGACCTAATCTAATCTTAAGATTAGAGAAACAGGTTTTGTTTTCGTGTCTCTATTACTGTTTGGTTAAATCGTTAAGACGGGAGGAAAGAAAAGTTTGCAGTTACAGTAGATGTGATGTGGGAATCAAATTGGACGCCGTGAAAAACTGAACTAAGACTTGAAAGCTTCCATCAAACTGTGCTGATCTTAGTTTTAGATTAATATACTGTGCAAGAACAGATAATGTTAGATAAGAATTGTGTGAATTATCTTTTTGCATTTTCTTTCTTTTATTAATTTACCTCCATACTGTGTCATTTTATGCTGCGTTCCAGGCTCCCAGTAACTTGTGTTTTTCCAACCTTCTTCTGGTAAAAATGCGCTGGAATGGCAGTAAAACCCGTCATTTCCCACTCGTGAACTCATACTAGATCGATGTACTCCCAGTTCCAGGCTCTGTAGCAATGGCATCCCCCATGGATGCGGTGTTTATGCAAATTGTTTATTAAAACAAGGTATTGCTCTGACGTTATTTATCTGCAAATGTTGTGCATAATCAACAGGTGCTCTAGCATTAGCGAGTTTTCAGTCCATTGAGGACAAGAAAAAATTTGTACCAAATACGTATTCAAATATACAAATACCATAACATAAAAGGTATAACAGCTTCTCTTGACTTATGCGCTGTTTTTACTCCTCTGCTTCCCTCAAATAAGCAAGAAACAAGCACCTTTGGCGATAGAAATGATTGTAAATGACCATAACGTACAGTCCGCCATGCTAGTTTGTTTACATCTAGCTACCACAATTCCTTGCGCTCAGGCAGTTTGGTGTGACTTGCCTGGAACATTACAAAGTTGTGAGTCGTGGTTTGAAGTCGTGACTTACGGACTCAAAAACCGGCCTGGAATGCAGCATTAGATGTTGTTTTAGAGCAATGTTTCTCAAACTGTGGGGCGGGTCCCTTAGGGGGTAGCAAAGGCTTGCCAGGGGGGGCATAGGATCACTCCTGGGTGTTTTTTTTTTTTTTTCTTCAGGTTAGAACATGTAGCAGGTTGAACTAATGTTTTAGTGTTGGAGCACCCTGGACTCATTTTAGGGACATACAGCAAACAAATCTACTGCCATGATGATCTGTCACTAGACTAAACAAAGAGTTTAGGTTTGGAGAGTGGACAAGGATTGGACTGGAAAGGAAAACGTGCCATGTTTCTGTTTTTACACAGTTTGTACAGTTTGCACTTAAATGCTTAGAGACGTGCAATGGAAACAGGCTCATTGCAGCCACTGATATTGTTAAAATGTTCATCTTTGTTACCAACATTTGTTTAATGTTGTAAAAAAAGTAATTTAATTGGGATAGTTGCAAGATATTGCACATTTCCTATTTTTATTTGGAAAAATATTGTCTCAGGTAGCAGTCTTGTTGAATTTATTTGTATTATTCAAGCAAAAATCTAAGTTTGAACAAAAAAATATTAAAGGAAAAGTAAAAATCATCGTTATAATATTGATGTTTCTTTCATTAAAAGTTAGAAATGCGCCACTGTTACAGTGTTGTTGGGGTTGGGGGGGGCTGCAGATATTTCATCCTCCAAAGGGGGGCCCAACAGAAAAAAGATTGAGAACCACTGTTTTAGAGTAAGAACTTGGTTCCAGATCATGTTTCCATGAATGCATTTAAATCACATCATTCAATTTAGCATCGGAAATGTTTTATAGAAAAGGCAAAATTTTGAAAAAACAAAATAAAATAAAATCCCACAATCTAGCAATAAAGTTTTTTTCTACTTCCTCAAAGTAGTTTTTGTTGTTTTTTGCCAAAGACTAAATGTGTATAAAGGAAATGGAACCATCTTTTGACTATAAATTTATAAACATTTAAATCATGTGACTGATCATCTGTTTAATGCATAGTCCATATATTCTGATAACATGTGAAAATATGTCTGGTACTACTCCAGATTATGTGGACTGATGAGGAGATGAATTATTCCTCCTCATGGTCTGTTTAGGTGGTGAACAAAAACAGAATGTTCTTCCTCTGTGTTTTATTTCATTTCATTTCACTTTTTTTCACATTCATGGTTGTGCATTTCATCAGCAGACATTCAATAATCATCAGGTGAACAAACAATTACACGCCCAAGCTCGATAAGGACCAGGTGATGAAGAAGATCTTATATTTTCTGCCCCCTTCTAAACAATAATAGCCTTAAAGGTTAACTATACACAACCAGCTATAAAGTCATACTGTATAAAGTCAGACAAACCAAACAAATACATCCAAAGATAATACAAAATGAATACAAAACCAAGTGCAAAACTACATATCTAGGAAGCACAAAACAAACAGAAGTAAATATATACCTGACGAAATGATACAAAACAATTACGATACCAGACCAAAATAAGTAAATAAATATGTCACAAGATGCAAAAACAAATTCAAAGCAAAATGTAAAAACTTATAACTGTTCATATAATCTCATTGTTCTGTCTTTATGTTTATTACAGTTGTGTCGTGTAGCAAAGTTCTCCACCTTCAAAGAAACCTGTGTTATTCGCTCCAAACCATTTATGGAAACACACATAATTCACAGTTTAATTTTTGTGACTTTCCTTCAAATTTGCATGACTTTTTATCAAGGTTATTATTGTTAACAAAAACTAATGAAATGGAGAAAACTGGAATTGAAAAAACATTTCCGTTAACTGAAATAAATGAAAACTATAACTGAAAGAAAAAACGATAACTAACTGAAACTGTATTGTGTGCTTACAAAGCTAACTAAAACGTATAAAAATTATGGGAAAAATTCCCTTGGTTTTCGTCTTTGTCAATGTCAGATTGATTCAAAATCCATTTATTTCGCTCTAGCAATTTTAGCTAGCGGCACTGTACGGCACTTCATGGTCCGTCACTTGTCGTTTAGAGTCGTCTCCCGGTCCCCACTCTACCTGGAAACATGGAGACCAAAGTTGGAAGAAAATAGCAGTGTCCTGTACGGGATTTATGTGAATACGACAGAGAAGAAGACAAAAGATTAGATTTTGGGTTTGTATTTATGGTGTCTTATAAGCCCATGTAAGGGCTGGGCATGTCTGTAGGCAAGACACAATACTAAAATCATTCATTCATTCATTCACTAACAAAATGACGAAAACTAGAACTGAAAAAACATTTTTGTTAACTGAAATAAATAAAAACTATAATTAAAAGAAAAAAAACAATAACTAACTGAAACTGTACTGTGTGTTTACAAAACTAACTAAAATGGATAAAAATTATGGATAAAATTCCCTTCGTTTTCGTCTTTGTCAATGTCGGATTGATACAGAATCGATTTATTTCCCTCAAGCAATTTTAGCTAGCGGCCCCATATGATATTTAACGGTCTGTTACTTCTGGTCACTTGTGGTTTAGAGTCATCTTCTGGTCCCCACTCTACCTGGAAACATGGAGACTAAAGGTGGGAGAAAGCAGCAGAGTCCAGTCTGGGATTTATTTGAATACGACGGTGAAGAAGATAAAAGATACAAAAAAACTAAAACTAAACTAAAACTAACCATTTAGAAAATAACAAAAACTAATAAAAACTAGCAAACCTGCTCTAAAAACTAATTAAAACTAACTGAATTAGAGAAAAAAAAGTCTAAACTAAATAAAACTAAACTATAATGAAAAATCCTAGAACCATGCTTTTTATGGCAATACCACAAATGGGGAAGTCCCTCTGCAGCTCTCTCCTCTCTGTCCATGTCAAAACATGAAATCTACACGTGACCTCGCGTTGATTCGCGCTGTTAGATAAAACACCCGTGATTGGACAAAATCTGTGTCACGGTTGTTTTTTCTACAGGCTGAAAACACTGTCAAGGAATTAAAACCATGTACATATAGGTTAATACTCCTGTCTCTGTCCCTGACAATGTTGTTGATAAAGATCTGGAGTTGGTCCCCATGCATCTTCAATGGCAACTCACTGCTCCTGCTGTACTAATGCTAATGCTAATGCTAATGCTAGGTGTTGTGGTTTATTAGGATGGCTAAAATTCACAGACTGAATTATAGTAATAAAGTGATAAAACGAGATAATTCTGACCTTATGGAGTAGATACAGAAATGTCATGCCTTCTCAAACTTGAATTACAATATGCCACAAAGTAATGATGGAAGTTTTGCCCAATGATGCTAAAAAAAAATCAAACTCTTGATCTTGTGTTAGCAACAACATGTTTATTTACATGTTTATTTTATCCAAAACTTATTCAATATGTGTATTAGTTTAATTTTCTTAAGTGTAAACACATCAGTAAGGTTATATTTTGTCAAAACATACACTGTATTCGAAACTTTTCAGATTTGGTACAGCAATTTAAGCAAAATATCTTTATTTAGACGCAGAATCTTATAAAGCAGATGCGTGCTTCTCTGAAAGTGGTCCCTAAAAACAGGACATGGGGCTAAAAATTCAAACCAGATGTAGACTAATGTTATGAGGCGAGTTTGGAAACACTTTGAGTCTGTTATAAAAATAAATATTTATTGAGATAAAAGAAACCATTTTTCAGATAAAACCCATTTTTATGTTATTTTAAATTATATTTAATATAAAAATCTGCACATAACACGCTGCTATTTTTTGAATATCTCTTTATTCTCTCAAAGGTACATTTTGGGAATTGAACTAATTATGCAAGGCAGAGTGTTTCACAAAAATGACCGCTGTTACAAAATCATTTGTGATTTCTTTGTGTTTAATTGGGCAGGTTCTGCATGTAACGCAAGTGGACACGATGGGTTACATACAAAACCTGGAATGAGACTGCCGATTCATGAAAAACCCAAGTCTGGATTAGAAAAACCACTAGAATCATCAAATTTAACACAGTGTCTTTATTTATAGCGCTATATAAGACCATTTACAGCCATGTTTTCCAGATCAAATGTACTGGCACCTAGTTAGCTTTTCATGTCCCAATTTTGGTCCTATTTTTGACCCCAATATTTTATTAAAAATTCATTCATTTTGGGATGGCTCAGAGCAAGAGTATACTTTTTTTTGCATTCATCTGAGGTCATCATTAGGTCCATCCTGGGGGGAAATATGTCTAAATTTCTCTTTTATTATTGGGTCTAAAAAGCTGGAAAAGTGTCAGGTACCAAAATGTACCCAGTTTCATAGGAGTATAGAGATATTAAAAACACAACAATAAAACACTTTAGTCAAAAAAAAAGTACTTTCTCATTTGCATTGGTGATTATCTGGGACTTTTTCCTATAACTGAGTGTCAGGAAATCGCATTCATTGTTAAATAGTCATAATGTTATAAATGACATAATTTCACCGCATTACAACTTTTATCGCTTCCAGGTTGTTACCTCTACGGTATGTTGTGTTCCAAGATACTCTAGTGGAGTGACCCAGTCCTTGTAAAGTATTTTTCTAGCACCTTTGAGACATAGTTACTACTTTTAAAGCTCGTTGTCAAAGTGTGGCCAAATAGTAGAGCTCTGTTTCTGTACAAAACACCCGACAGCGTGCACGCCAGGTGACCGGGTTTCTAATAAGGCTTTAGTCTGCAGCTTATTCAGCAAATTTCTGTCGTTGACTCCTGTCTCATGAGCGTCTGCAGACAGTGTCTCGTTTGTGGAGCAGTTTATGCTTCAGCAGAACGGGGTTATATTAAAGTGAAGTGGTGGAAACGGCTCATAGGCTTCCTCTGTTCCCTGTTCCCCCAAACATCTGCACTGTCGTAAGGGTTTAATGGTTTGGCTTTGGATCAAAATACGTGTCAAAATGCAATGACGTTAAATTGAAAAGAAGAATGGTTAATCCTTTTAGATAGATTTTACAGCAAGAATAGTGTTAAAAATATGTCTATATATTACAGAAGCAATGCATTTGTGCAAACTATAATGGGAAATCTGAATCTGTGCATGCATTATAAACATATATTTCGTTATTTTAATAATCCTACATACTCCCTAGCTGTAATACATTCAGTGAAAAATGAAATTAATTCATAAAATGACCTAAAATCTTGAAGTCTTCTAGTACTAATTAGTGCTAGACGTCACAGACTGTTTCTTATTTACAAAGACAGCCTGGTAAAAGCCAGAAAACACATGTAGGGGGAAGGGAACGGAGGATGGAAAAAAACAATAGACAATGAAAAGACAAAACAGAAGAACAGCAATTAATCAAACAGAAGCCAATCATTTATAAGTGTCACTAAAAAGCCCAGGACTAGGCCCTTAAAAACAGTGATTGAGATAAATGTATCTACTTGTTGTGTTTTTGCCATTAGAGGCATCAGACTAGAAAGGATGAGTTGCATTCAGGGACATTAACTTTGCTGCAATATTTTAACTGCAGTAACTGACTTATAGAGGGTGAATATCCTATAAGGGTTTTAGAAATAAGCATAAACGAATGGGTACTAAAGTGGATTAAGCGATATTGCAGATACATTTCATTTAAGACGATGGTTTCAAGAAGAGGAAAAAGTTCAAGTTTACTGATACACAAATAGGGGTGTGTATTGGCAAGAATTTGGTGATGCGATATAAATCACAACACTAGGATCACGATATGATATATCACAATATATCACAATACTGTTAACAAGGCGATTTTTTTGTTTGTTTGTTTGTTTGTTTTTTTAAGATTACTTTCTGGAAAAACTTACAGTGCAGCATTTGGATGAATAAAGTTTTAACAGACAGGTTTACCAGCACAAAAGTCACACAAATAAATAAGTAAATAAATAATGTTTTACAGACATTACAGTTTAAGATCCTGCTTAAATGTTCGTATTCTGTTGCGAAAAGAATGCATTGTGTTCAGTCCCTGAATCATCCAACATCAGAACATTATTTTTGTGCATTCTAGGGGTGTAAGAAAATATCGGTTCTGCGATATATCACGATATTTCATTTCACAATCCTGTATTGATATTAAAAAGTACCGTATCGATATTTTTGGGTATTTATTCAAATGGAGATATTGTGGAGGTTCATTTTTGTTTTTTGTTTTTCTTTTTTGTTTATATTTTATTTATCATTATTTAACACTCTTTTATTCAATAATGTTAGTTCCTTTATTGGGATTGAACTAAAATACTGTTCTGATGGTAGTTCTGAATTAATAAAATATGAACATTTGAACAGGATCTTAAACTGTAATGTCTGTAAAACAGAATTTCAGTTTGAACACAGGAACATTTTGTGATATAACATTAGATCCTGTTAGGATCAAATAAAAATGTGTTTAGTATTTGTGCAGATTTCTGCTGTAATTCAATTGTTCAAGGAAATAATCATTTTTTAAAAAAGAAACAAACAAAAAATGGCCTTTTTAACATTATCATGACATATCGTGATATATCGTATCGTAATCCCAGTATTGTGGTTTGTATTGTATCTCCAGATTCTTGCCAATACACAGCCCTAGTGCATTCTCAATTTAAAAAAAAAACTAACATCTGCCTCTTTCAGGCAATAAAAAGTGCTTTTAGGATGCTTAAAATAATTATCAATTAAAAAAAAACTACATGTATGATCTGTAATATGACAATACTACTTTTGTGGTATACAAAAAACAGAGCAAAATACCCATGTGAATACAGAAATAAAAGAGCGTGATAAACAAAAAAGAAAAACAAAAATGAATCTGCATTTGAATAAACACTTAAAAATATCGTTACAGTACTTTTTAAAATCGATGCAGTATCATGAAGTGAAATATCGCGATATATTTTCTTCCACCCCTGTACACAAACACAACACACCTTTACAAATACAAATAAGAAGTGTTCCATGTGTGACTTCTGGGGGCTGATCCCCAGGCCAGGGGGCTTATTGGTGGAGACAGGGGTCCCTTCAGCCTGAAGTCATCACTGATCTGGCATCAGCCTGTCTGGGGACAGGATTAGGGGGTGAGCGTTGAGGTGAGGACTTGCAGATAGATCAACGGCCACTGACTGAGTCAACACGCAAACAAGAGCATTATCAACAGGACTAATTTGCCTAACATTGCAGAACACATGTCCACTGTAGATCGATGTGGTGCTTAATCCCCTCAGTGCAGATCCTAGAATATGATGTGATTACTGAAAGCATATGAAATGTATGAGCTCCACACAAGTCAATAAACAGATGGACTCTCCCTTTGGATACTGGTTTATAAAGTCTTTATCCTTTTAACTCATTTTCTCAAATAAGTCTGTATCATTTAATCAAACAGACTTTTTCCTGATTGTGCAGAACAGTGAGTTACTGCATTTCAGAATAAGACCATTTCATTATCATTTTGATGTTACAAAAGCCCAGATTAGCTCTTATCCTGCTTATTAGAAATCCACATAAGGAAGCCGGGATGTAGTGTAATTAGACAGATACAGAGGATGTACGGCATGAACCTCATCCAATTTCAGACAGGATATTTCAGTGTTACTTAATCGACTTTCTGCAGCAATAACCAGAACTTGTGGAGCTTGTTGTTAACTAATTAAGTGATATACATTAATGGGTTAGCTTGAGGTGGTCTTTGTGTGAGTGCTCTTTTAATCTACGATGATCTGTGGCACAAAATGTCGCTAACAATGAAGTTTTAAAAATTGATCAAGTTGAGATTTTAACCCAGGGCTTCTGCAGGTCATTAAAAATATTAAGTCATTAAATGGATTTAGTGAAAATTAAGACCTTAAATGACATTAAAAAGCATTAAATTTGATGTCCAGACCAAGGTTATTATCATTAATGAAAACTAACGAAATGACGAAAACTAGAATTGAAAAAACATTTTCGTTAACTGAAATAAATAAAAACTATAATTAAAAGATAAAACTATAACTAACTGAAACTGTATTGTGTGTTTACAAAAGTAACTAAAATGTATAAAAATTATGGATAAAATTCCCTTAGTTTTCATCTTTGTCAATGTTGGATTGATATGAAAGTGATTTATTTCACTCCAGCAGTTTTAGCTAGCGTCACCATAGGGTACGTCTCGATCCCTCACTTCTCATCACTTGTCGTTTAGGGTCGTTTTCTCGTTTCCACTCTACCTGGAAACATGGAGACTAAAGTTGGGAGAAAGCAGCAGAGTCCTGTCTGGGATTTATGTGAATACAACGGAGAAGAAGATGAAAGATATGAAAAAAACTAAAATTAATACTAAAACTAAGCATTTAGAAAAAAATGAAAACTAATAAAAACTAGCAAAACTGCTCTAAAAACGAATTAAAACTCACTGAATTAGAGATGAAAGAAAAAAAGTCAAAACTATATAAAAGTAAACTATAATGAAAAATCCAAAACTGTTATAACCTTGGTCCAGACGCATCAAAAAATTAAATACATGTGATGGAAAAAAAAGCATTGCTATTTCTGATTTATTTTCATTCCTTTTTTCTTTCCCTGGGCAATACGAACATTTAACAAACAATAGTGCACTATACTTTGCTGCAACCTCCCTCCTAATGTGCAATATTAGGGGTGGGAATCTTTTACTATCTCACAGTTTGATTCGATTCCAATTTTTGGGGCTACGATTTGATTCTTAATCGATTTTTGATTCAAAACAATTTGATTCATAATGATTTGTGCTTGAATCTGCAGGTGTGCAAAGGATCCTCATGACCTACTTCAGTCTGCTGTGCAAGACAGAATGACAAATGCAGACATTAAAATGGCTTTTTGTCATTTATTCAGTTTTAAACATTTATCCATGCTTGGCAGGGAGTTTGGTGAGGCACAGTAGTGTGCGTTAGTTTACCGCTGGTGGCTGACTCAGCACCGTGCCCTTAATCCAGTGGTTCCCAACCTTTTTTGGCTCGTGACCCCCTTTTTAACATCACAAATTTCTGGCGACCCCAGACAGTCAAAATGGAGACTTTTTTTTTTTGCTAAAATTAATTTGTTTTTGATCATGTAATAGTTTGCTATACTATGTTGCAAATAAACACTGATTTTAGATGACATTTAGTCTATATAATGTATTTTATTATGGATGGAGGCAGAAAATCCAGGTGTAGATTACTACACAAAGTGAGAATTTGATTTTCCTTGGTCAGGATTTGTACAGTCAGTCCAGCTGTGATTTACAAGGCTGACAATTAATACTGAACAAACAAGAACTCAAACTATGAATTATGAAAGAGCTGCAGCATCTGAAACTGACCACAATGAACATTTGACAGATAAACAGAACCACAGTGCTGCAGTTTCAGCTTCACAGTTTGTCATGTCTTTTATATATTGTGATTGTCTTTGTCAACTCACCATATATTTTTATTAGTAAGTTTTTTTTTTTATCAATTACGAGAAATTTCAGGCGACCCCATTTGAATTCCAGGTGACCCCATGTGGGGTCCTGACCCCAAGGTTGAAAAACACTGCCTTAATCTCTGGGTGATGCAGCTGACAGACTGATCTCATGAAATCACATTGCATGTGATGCCAGTTTATTGCGTATGGCGTGCTATATGTACGCATTTTCATCCTTTCGTGTGTTATTTAACCTGTTAAACCCTGACCATATTTTCAGGGGAAAAACGCCTAAAAAGACATACCCAAAGTAAATGAAGAATTACTTATAATAATAAGGTTCATATGGATGTTCTTGGTGTCTATGGACATTTACAGACCTCACAGAATCTATTCCTTGCCTAAAATATTGTATCTATTACTATGCCTGAGTAAACTGTAACAAACGAAAAGAGAAATTAGAATTTTTTATTCTCGCCTGTTTTTTTTTCAGCTGGATTCACGATGATATGCATAAATTAATTGTTCGTGTCGGAGATTTTTAATAGCGTATATTTCACCCCACAAAGATTAAAAATCATGTTTGAACATTAAAGTTTGCCATAAAATACACTTTTGGTGTACTTTTATTAACATTAGGGTCTAAACTTTGAGCAAAAGTTGAAAAAAACATTCAGTCCTGATTTATTATATTTTTACAGTAGATGAATATTAATATAATTTTTTGGGCCCACCGGCGGGCTGATAGGGCTAAAGTGTCATTTGATGGTGTGTCAGTGCGCTAGTCGCTAATTGCTAATCACTAACCCGACCTCCTCCATTAGTTTCTTCTTTGTTTTGGTGCTTACTGCACATGCGTATGTTCCGGAACCGGCTGCGTGATGACGTCAGGATGTCCCACGTACAAAACAAAGGCAGACTGCTGGCGGATTTGTTTTATTTTTTAAAATCGATTTTGGGACATTTTAAATCAATTCTGAATCGTAGTAAATGAGAATTACGATTTTTATATGAACTGATTTTTTGGCACACCCCTATACTGTGTCATTAATATTGTTAAGTGTTGTTAGGTGTGTGTTTTTTATGTCTAGCCACTTTTATTTTGTTTAGATACTTTATTGTCTTACCTGCTTTTACCAGGTTTTTTTTATTTATTTATTTATTTTTTTATTTTATTTTAGCTTAGTTTTAGCTGTTTTTAATTGTGTTTTAGCTACCTCTATTGTTGGTTTAGTATATGTTCTCTTTTATGTCAAGCCTGATTGCACTGTTCTGAAGAGCACCTTGAATTTCATCATGTTGATTACTTATGCTGATATGATGACAATAAAGTTCTATCTATCTATCTATCTATCTATCTATCTATCTATCTATCTATCTATCTATCTATCTATCTATCTATCTATCTATCTATCTATCTATCTATCTATCTATCTATCTATCTATCTATCTATCTATCTATCTATCTATTTTGATTATATAAACATTTAATAATTTTGATCACAAGTATAGTGTGATGATTGACAGGCAGAACCCTTTAATTGGGTATTGTTTATGGCTGATACAGAAAGTCACAACACCAGATGCTTGGAATGCAACGTGCTGTGAGTGTGCTCATACTGTGGTGAAAGAGCGAAGGGAATATTAGCAAATGTCGGAAAAATGGGAAAATGCAAGTTTCAGCAGAAGTGGTTGGAGGAGGAACTATTCAGAACTTGGTTAAAGCCTGTCGACAGTAAACCATCATAAAATTATATATAAAACTGTATCTGCAGGTGAACATGGGCATTAAATTAGTTTAAAGTGGCATTAAAAGGGACATTAAAAGGCATTAAATTAGATTTGCTGATACCTGCAGAAACCCTGTAACTAAGGTTATAATAGTTTTGGATTTTTCATCATAGTTTAGTTTTACATAGTTTTGACTTTTCTTCTCTAATTCAGTTAGTTTTAATTAGTTTTTAGAGCAGGTTTGCTAGTTTTTATTAGTTTTTATTTTTTTTCTAAATGCTTAGTTTTGGTTTAGTTTTAGTATTAATTTTAATTTTGTCGTATCTTTTCTCTTCTTTGCCGTCGTATTCAAATAAATCCCAGACAGGACTCTGCTTTCTCCCAACTTTAGTCTCCATGTTTCCAGGTAGAGTGGGGACGAGAAGACGACTCTAAACAACAAGTGACAAGAAGTGACGGACCAAAGCGTCAGATAGTGCCGCAAGCTAAAATTGCTAGAGCAAAATAAATCGATTTCATATCAATCCAACATTGACAAAGACAAAAACTAAGGGAATTTTATCCATAATTTTTATACGTTTTAGTTAGTTTTGCAAGCACATGATACAGTTTCAGTTAGTTATTATTTTTTTTTCTGTTAATTATAGTTTTTATTTCAGTTAATGAAAATGCTTTTTCAATTGTAGTTTTCGTCATTTCATTAGTTTTCATTAACGATAATAACCTTGCCTGTAACCATTATTTCAGTTTGAAAAAGTTTTTTTTGTTTTTTTTTTTTTTTTCAGATTTGCAGATTTTTTTGCAGATTTTTTCCTTGTTATGTAGACGCATGGTAGCAATAAATCCCTCATACCTCTGCCTTTTAATGATAAGTTAGATGTTTTTTGTTTTTCTTTTCTGAGATACTGCTTGTTGCTTCTGCAGCCTCTTTGTGCAGTCTCTTAAACACAAGGTTCTGTCTCTCTTTAAACATTACATGAGCTGCTGATGGAAACTTTAAAATCGACCTCTCTCAGGCTCACAGCCAATTTTTTTTTTTTTTGCTGTTTCCTTCACCAAAGGCCTGCTCAATGGTCCATTATGTGTCTATTTTCTGTCCTCATCTCTGGCAGCCATGACTGTTTGTTGTTGTTTGAGTAGATTATACAAGTAGCCGCTACACGTTGGCTCATTTTTTGTGACCAGCTTCAAGGACACTGTGTTTTTCTAAAGGAGTTTTTTTACGTGATGGATACATAGTGGAGATAGAAAATATAATGTAAGGAAGAGGAGATGACATGCATTAAAGCTCCGGTATCCCGTCCAGCAAGGCCCTTACTAAGCACCAAGTGTGCCATTTTGTCACACTTGGTGCTTAGTAATTTTCATACAGTTTGTTTTTCATTCTTTTACACTTTTTTCTATTTCATCAACTTGAGCCATAAATAAAAATACCAAATACTCAATAATTGTCACATTTTTTAACCCCTTTAATGCCGTGTTTGTAATGTAAACAAACCATTTTTTTGATGCAAAAAACACAAAAAAAATTTTTTTCCAATATACTAAATAAAAAGTGGATCACATGTTATTTGATTTTTGCAGCCTGGCATATGTCAGTGATTAACAGCAACACTGGTTAATTTGCATTATTATTTCTGGCGCTAGGTCAAATGTTCAAAAATACTAGCATCTGTCACCAAGTGTGCCAAAATGGCACACCTATAAATCAAACTATTAAATATTATATATTGATTTATTTTTCTGCTCTAATTTGATTTTATTTTTGTGAATCAAGGTCAGCCCTAATCATACATATCAAATAATCATTCATTTTAGATTTTTTTTTTAACCATTTAAACGATGTCTTTTCATCATGTTACTACATTTTTTGATGCAAAAAACACAAAATATGATTTTTTCCAAAATGCTACATAAAAATTGGATTACATATTATTTGATTTTTGCAGCCTGGCATATGTCAATGATTAACAGCAACATTAACAACGTTAATAAATTAATTTAGACTCTCATCTCTCAAATGAAGCCCAGATATCAGTAAAAGTCGGATTTATGCCTTAATGCTTATGGATCAAAAACAGTGGTTATAATGGAAGAAATAGTGCGTTTTAGACACACTTGGGAGACAGATGCTAGTCTTGTAATTTTCTTTCGTTTACAATGTGCAAATTTTAGTTGGTGGCCAGAATTTTAAAGATCATGCAAAAATGAACAACTTTTGAATTCTAATTCTTCTTTTGAATTCTATATCTATTACAGATAACAAATCTTTATGCACAAATTTAGTGAAAAACATAAACTGAAAAGTGCCCTCTTTCACTGATAAGAAAAATAAATTAAATGAATAAATGAACCATCAACAAAAAAAATGACTTAATTACGCAAATAAATTCATCTTGAATAATATAAAATAGAAATGTTCTTAAAATGTTACCAGAGCTTAAACAAGATTACTGAAAATAATAATATAAAAAATAAAAATATGGTCAGGAGTATCAATTTTTTTATATGAATGTATTTATTGTGTTTTAAATTTCAGCATTAATTCTCATTATTTATTTTGTATTCAGTACATGATGACTTATTTAATGTATTTTCAAGTACCCCCTGGGCTTCTTCCAAGTACCCCTGCAGGTACACGTACCCCCATTTGGGAAAGACTGCATTAGAGGCCACTGTCTAGGCCACTGTGGTGTGTTGTATATAAGAGGCGCTGCTTAATAAACATTCTGATTTCCCCTAAATCAGCTGATTGCAAATCTAAAATCAGAATCTCTTCTGCATATAAGGATTTTCAGTAATGTACAAGTCAATATATAGCCATCAGCACTATATGACGGCAGCATTATTGCTCTTTACATTCTAAATTATCAAAATTCAGATGGCTTTTTTTTTTTTCCTTTAAATCAAGAGTTTTCTCAATATAATACAAGTGCAGTGCTGAATGGTCCTTACAGAAATCTTAAGGAAGCATGGGTGTAAATCAATCGCAGCTAGCACCATAGAGGAAAAAAAAAAAAAAAAAAAGAACAAAACAAAGCAAAACAGAGAAAACAAAAAACTGTACATAAAATAATCCCTACTCAGTCATTGCCAGTGATAATAATAAAGGATCATAATAAATAATTATAATAATAATAATAATAAATCATAATAAAGGATCACTATCACGACAGAAACCTGCGCTAGGAGTAAGTACGGTGTAAGCAGCAATAAGTACGGTTACATGATGTTTTTTAAATCTGATTTATTTTTCCAGAAGAAATTAATCCAGAACTAAAGTACTTTCTCTTCTGTTTACATGGAAATGTTAAACCCAAATAAAGGTTTATATGAGAAACGTTTATTCGGTTCTCGCAGCCCTTCTGTTAGCTTAGCTTAGCATTGTCACTGCATTCCCATGGTCACACGTAGCCAGTTTTTTAAAGGTGATTTGTAGTCTTTTGTAAGTGGTTTTGTGAAATCCGATTCTTCCTAATTATTTCTTCAGATCCGCGACTTACTGCACTCATACAATCTTGGGACTGTTCTGTTGACGGAAGTTGGAAAATCTTTTTCTGGGAAGGGATGAATGCACTAAATTAGCTTTGCTTTACCGTTTTAGCTTTGCAGTAGTTTTTATTTCCCCAGATTTTATTAGTGCAGTAAGTCACATGGCTATGATTTGAGCCTCAATTTGTGATCATATTTACCCCACCGGACTAAAGTAATGATTAGGGAGAACTGAATTTCACAAAATCATTCATAAAATACTACAAATCACCTATAAAAGCCTGGCTACGTCTGACCATAGGAATGAAGCCATTATGCTAAGCTAGGCTAGGCTAAGCTAAGCTAATGGAAGGGCTAAGGTAATCGGTGCACTGCAGTGCAAACTGATTTGCCTACTTATCGAACTCATTAGTGCATGACAAATGAATGAATAAAAAACAAGTGGTGAACTCTTCCTTTAGGGTTTTCCAGGCTGGTAGAGCCCATCAGAATAGCCCACTGGAACGGTTTGGGTTGACTAGACTGCATTGTATATTCTTCCACCAGCGCAGAATGTGTGCGTCATCGCGACAGGACAAGACAACGAGCATGTGCAGAATGGCAGAAATAAAGTCCAAACGGAATAAAGGGTTTACATGTCCCAGGAATAATTTAGACCGGATTCAAAAGTGGATTAAACCAGTGACTTTAATCGGGTTTAAATTTAATCCCAACTTTTCTTTTTCAACTGGAATAAGGTGTTTACATGGGCATCTGAAATAGGATCTAACCTTTAATCAGTTTAAACCAGGAATAAAAGTTGTCATGTAAACGCACGGAATGTTAAACTGCACCTAAACGTCAAGCATTTACAGGGTCTGGAATGTTTTTAGGAAGGGACCCCACACTTTCTCAGATGGCTTTTAATATCAGAAAGAAAAATTCAGTCCAGTCCAAAATGATGCAAAGCTGGAATTTTCAGTGGCCCCCATATTGAAAAATTCTCTGGTAATCCCATATTCCCCTCAAAGCTTTACTCTTTAGAATTCACAGCTTGCTAAAAAATGTTGCACCACTTGCAGAAATTAACATTTGTGCAAGTGGTGCAACATTTTCTGGTCAAGCGTTGTGCCCCAAGTTATGATGACCAGGTTGAGGACATGTTAAAAAAAGCATTTGGATGGATGAGAGGCAGAATATTTCTCCAAATGTATGTCGTCCACTTGTACTGTGATGTTTTCCACTCAGTTTGGGTGATGAGATTGTGAATGATTTTATCCAGATATTTGTAAAGTGGAAACCATGTACCGGGGCACTTTAACACAAACATGACGGTGATTAATGTTGGTTCTATGGTGGGAAAAGTGTCACAACACTAGGGGTGTTAGAAAATATCGGTTCTGCAACATATCACGATATTTCATTTCACAATACTGTATCGATATTAAAAAGTACTGTATCGATATTTTTTTAGGAATTTATTCAAATGCAGATATTGTGGAGGCTCATTTTTGTTTTTTTTCTCTTATATTTTATTTATTCTTATTTATCACTCTTTTATTAAATAATGTTAGTTCCTTTGTTGGGATTGCACAAAAATAATGTTATGATATTAGTTCTGAACTAATAGAATATGAACATTTGAACAGGATCTTAAACTGTAATGTCTGTACAATATAATTTAAGTTTTAACACAGAAACATTTTGTAATATAGGATCAGATCCTGTTCTGATCAAATACAGACGTGTTTAGTATTTGTGCATATTTCTGGTTTAATTCAAGTCTTCAAGGAAATAATCATCTAAAAAAAAGAAACAAAGAAAAAATTATCTTTTAACAGTATCATGATATATCGTGATATATCGTATTGTGATCCTAGTATCTTGATTTGTATCATATCGCCAGATTCTTACCAATACACACCCCTACACAACACACAAGAACACAAAACAGTCAGAAATATTTTTAACAATTCTGATCCAAAGCTGATGGGCTCGGACATTTATCTATAAGTAAACCTTGGTAAATTATTTTCAGATCATGAATGAACAATAAAAGGAGTCGGAAATTGGAAAATTAGGATTTATTTAGTTCTTTACTGGTTTTACATGTTCATGTAACTCAAAATTATGATGTGCTGAACATATTCTGATAGTCAAGATCAGATGTTTTTCCTCCAAACATTGTGTTGTTGTTATCCAGTGTTAGAGCATTTTGTATGGGAAGGATTCCGTTGCTTGTTTTTTGATCTATGAAAGGTTTTCTTTGCTATTGTAAAAGGTGGAGCCCTGTTTTGCATATTTTTGCATAGTGCTTAAACTTAAAAAAAAAAAAAAAAGTAACCAGGAAAGTCTGTATAAATGGCTTCAGTTTGATTCCTACTTCACAGAAAAAAAAAAAATTCTATCAGTTCAAATGATGAGTGGTTTTTCAGCATTAAAGCACAAGACTGTCCAGCTTCCTATTAGTTCAAGTCTGTAATACTGAATGGGAGTCAAGAGAAGTCAGAGTCACTAAAAGCCATTCATTAAATCATGCATGAATCTGCAGAATTTTCATCATAGTGGTTAAAAAAGCCACCAGTGGACAGATTTTTCTTTAGTAGAAATGAGTTTTGTAAGAGCAGCTCTATGACTTGGAATTGCATGTTAATGTTATCGGCGAGAACATTTTGATGTTTCCATGAACTCTTTTCTAAATTTCCCAAATACAATAAGAAGCCATCACAGCATCTGAGGCCCTGTCTATACAAAGACGGTTTGGTCGTATCTGCAAAAGTTTTGTATCGGATAGGCCTTTTGTCCGCACAAATCCGGCGTTTTCAGTCACTGAAACCACAACTTTATGAAACCGGGTCCCAGAGATTTTGTATCTTCGTCCGTGCAATCAAACCACAACTTTTATAAAACGATGATGTCATAGCCCCACCCCTCAAACCTTTCACCCTGGAAGCAAGGCACCACTTCACGACAACAACCACAATAACAATGGTGGTCTACAGAGTAATGCTCGTGGTACGACAGCTGTTGAGCTTATTGGAAATATTGAAACAAAATCTTCGGCTACTCTTTCATTACAATGAGCAACAACCAACCATAGATAACAATATGCTCACAGTCGTGTTTGCCATGTTGTTGTTCTTCTTCTGTAGTCTATGGTTTGTATACAGCGAGTAAGCTTTAGGCACATGCTCCACGTCTTCTCTGTTTTTTGTGAGAACATTACAACACCACATACAGGCCTGGCATCAGTACATCATTTTCAGTGGTTTTCATGTGGATGCAGATATTTCCTGTAACAACTCCATGTTTGCGGCACACTTTTTTGAAAATGACAAAGAAAAACATCAGATAGGAAAAGACGTGGTTCGTGTGGACGTGGCCTAAGGCAGTGTATTTCAACCGTGGGGTCACCTGAAATTTCTAATAATTGATAAAAATAAAAATAAAAACTTACTAATAAAAAATATAGTGAGTTCAGAGAGACAATCCCAATCCATAACAGACATGACGAACTGTGAAGCTGAAACTGAAGCACTGTGGTTCTGTTTATCTGTCAAATGTTCATTGTGGACGGTTTCAGATGCTGCAGCTCTTTCATAATTCATAGTTTGAGTTCTTGTTTGTTCAGTATTAATGGTCAGCCTTGTAAATCCAAGATGGACTGACTGTACATATCCTGACCAAGGAAAATCAAATTCTCACTTTGTGCAGTAATCTACACCTGGCTTTACTGCCTCTGTCCACAATAATATACATTATATAGACTAAATGTCATCTAAAATTAACATTTACTTGCAACATAGTATAGCAAACTATTACATGATCAAAAACAAATTAATTTTAGCCAAAAAAAAAAGTCTAAGTTTTGAATGTCTGGGGTTGCCAGAAATGTGTGATGTTAAAATGGGGTCAGGAGCCAAAAAAGGTTAGGAACCACTGCATTATAGATGCTTCTGTTCATCTTCAGTTAATACCACATTAAAAAGGTGCCACTTGTGCAGTGGTATCATGCAAGATTCCCATTCTTGTGACCTGGGTTTGATTCCCGGGTGGTGCATGTACTTCTTACTAATTTCCCTTTGGTTGGACTAATAACTGATTGCCTACCTTATATGTTGCTAAATAAGTTACTTTTTCTTAACTTTTGATATTATAACCTTTGAATAACTCTGAGCTTTATGATGCAAGAAGAGAATGAGAAAATATAAACTGTGATGAATCAGAAGATATTATTTGGAAGTTGCCACAAAAACAGGTCTTTAAGGGTTAAGTGTCCACTGGTGAATGGTTCCAAAAGTGAGTAAATCCCTATAAGACCTAGAAATAACCTAGTTTACAAACAACGGTTTTGTTTTGTACAGTTAATTTCATATCATGATGACGATACATGGGGTTGAATTATGATCTAATTCACACTTACAGCTCCGATTTATTGAATATAATATATTTTTCTCCCTGACAGGCAGGTCTGACGTACATTTATTCAAGGATTTATTCTGCCTCCGTCCATAATAATATACATTATATAGACTAAATGTTGTCTAAAATTAACATTTATTTGCAACATAGTATAGCAAACTATTACATGATCAAAAACAAAAAAAATTTCACCAGAAAAGTCTCTGTTTTGAATATTTGGGGTTGCCAAAAATGTGTGATGTTAAAATGGGGTCAGGAGCCAAAAAAGGTTGGGAACCACTGGCCTAAGGCGTCCAAAAAATCAAGTGAAAACCCTGTCACATAATCATCTGGTGACTGCGATCACTGTACATGACACTCAGTCTAATACGTAACACATCTAACTATATTTTTTATTTCATGTTTCCAGGACTCACTTTAAAACCAGACGATATTTAACACCACAGGTTTGTCAGTCTCACCTTTGACCTCTGTGAGATCAGTTACCTCCGTCATTTGTTCTGTTTGTACTCAGACACGTCCCTGTCTTTTCTGTGGCCACGGCCATGACCCTGAGTACCATCCACACCCACGCAGCCCTGCATTTATCTGCACACGTCTGGAGGTGTGTGTCAACAGCTCCCACTTTAGCGCATCAAAGAATGCGCAAAGTAAAGTTTCCAGTCAAACAGCTCTGCGAGTCTTTGAGCATGAGTGGATATGAAGAAGGGGAAGGATGAAAGGGGAAGGTTAAATGGGGGGTGAAAAATGCTGTTAGCAAAGCCGATGTGTGCACAACATGCGCACAAAACACACATGCTCACATCCCTCCAGCGAGCAGATATGCAGGAGATTTAGTTCCCTTTTGAATATGTAATGAGTTTAACATGCGTGATGAGCTGCTGGTTGATTTCTGGCGAAGCAGCTGTGATCTATGCAGCACAGTCAGGATTATCTGTCGCCGAAGATAACGGGAAGAACAAAGCTGGGGAGAGCGCTGCAGGCGGAGGAAGCCCTCGTCGCTCGGCAGCACCAGACCCTCACAGCTATTTGACTGGAGAACCCCCACCACCACCCACCCGTATTACCTTTGAATACCTCCGGGCTGTGCTTCACTTTTGGGGGGTGGCAGCCTTGGGGAAGGTTCTGTTGCAACAAAGCATTAGCTAAGGTTGTGTTTTTAGAAAGAATGGGTGTTATGTTGTGTTATACTTTCCATTAAGTCAGCTCTGATCAGCGTGTGGTGCTAAACTGGAAGAATCAGATGATTGTAGTTGGAATAATATTATTCTACCACATTGTTCATTATTTACACCATGTGGGCTCTGACTTCATTCTCAGTGATCATTTTTTAATGGGACTGTTCTTTAATGACTTTACAATCCCATTACTTCTCAAAGGTGGGTTAAATCCACTAATATTTTAAGAGAATACAAAAAGATCTAATAAAAATAAATTCAAGAAAACAAATGTTTGCTCCAACTAACGTCTACAACTAATGCATTTATGAGCTTTATGACCATCAGGACATGAGAACAGTTGAAATAAGCACTCAGAGAGCGCAGATCAGTGCCCCCCCCCCCCCATGTTTGTCTGTCTGTCTGTCTGTGTACAAGATAACTCAAAAAGTTATGGACAGATTTGGATGAAAATTTCAGGAAATGTTGATACTGGCACAAGGAACAAATGATTAAATTTTGGTGGTGATCGGGGGTGGGGTTAGGGTTAGGGTCTGTGCTCTCTTTTCTAGAGCGCAGACCTCCGCCAAGGCAGATCAGCGCCCCCCCCACCCCCGATCACCACCAAAATTTAATCATTTGTTACTTGTGCCAGTATCAACATTTCCTGAAATTTTCATCCACATCCATCCATAACTTTTTGAGTTATCTTGCACACACAGACAGACAGACAGACAGACAAACCAATGCCGATAAAAACGTAACCTCCTTGGCGGAGGTGAAAATAGCTACTATATTTAAAGCAAGAGTATAAAGATTAGGGATGTAACAATTACCGGTATAATGATAAACTGAAGTAAAATTCCCAATGGTTAGTATTACCGTTTAAATTCTAATCATGATAACCGTGTTTAATTACCGCACTTTGAAAAGTCACAGTACTGCACATTTCCTGGATCACTGTGCTACTTATTTACACTTATTTTTATTCATTTTCTTGCCAATTTTGGTTTAGTTTTTATTCATTTTATCTCATTTTTTGTTCATTTTTCAATGATTTTGTTGCTTATGTTTGTGCATTTTTGTCCAGTTTGTTCCTTATTTTGTTCATTTGTTGCTTTTTGCTATTCAACAATTTTATTAAGTTTGTTTGCATCTATCTATCTATGAAAAAGAAACTAAAACAACTCAAACTTGATATGGAAAATTGTCAAACAATGGCCATAAGATGTCATCTTCAATACACATTTACATGTTTGATGTTTACTTTGTAATATTTGAATGTTTCTGCCAACAAAAAGTACATTGTGCCTATTATTATTATTATTATTTTCCAAAATACAACTTGGTTACATTATTTCAGTGTGTGTATAAGTATAAATACTGCGATAATAATGATAAGCGTGATAATTTTGGTCACAATAGCCGTGATATGAAATTTTCATATTGTTACATCCCTAATAAAGATTATATTATACTTTTAAAATAAGTACTGCTACTGTTATTACACTCTGTCAGTATTAACTGCAAATGTTAAAGTGAGTAGAAGTTTACTATAATTATAATAATGCAATATATAAAATAATATATTCAGGACAGCTAAAAAAAAAAACAAAAAAACACCTAAACTTAACACGAAGCCTCCATTTTCCATGCATTTGATAATTACTTCTTTGATTAACCCATAAAGACCCAGTGCTACTTTTGTGGCAGTTCCTAATAGAATTTTCTCTCTATTTAACCTTTCTTAAGTTATTTATCACCATTTATTGTAATATTATCTCTCTGTATTTTGCTTTTTTTTTTTTTTTTTCATTAAAAACCAGGTATTTTCTTACATTTAATTTTCTGATCATGTAGATGTTCATAAAAGCTCAGGTTAAAGTTGATTATCATAGTATCAGAAACAAAGAAAAATGAAGAAAATGTGACTTTTTCAACAAAATATAACATTAACTGAGCACAAACCGACTCCATCCACTGTCATTGATCCGACTTCATGGGTTTTACTGGTGAATCAATGTTGTAGAAGATGATGGTGTTTCCACGGCAACTATGGAGACGGGTCATATCTGATGACCATGAAAAGATGACAAACTGTGTTTTACACCAATTATTTACATGGATTGAAAGGATTATTGGATTGACAGGTATTAACCATTTTAGGTCAGTAGATGGTTTTGGTCGCTGGTGGCTGTTCGGGTCTTTATGGGTAAATATGCTCCAGTTTTAACAAGTTCTTTAACCCTTTAACTGATGCAGTGAAAAGCTTCTCATTTCTTAAACAACCATCAGTTTGATAGAGAGCCTAAAGATTAGACTGTTTCAATAGACAAAGGTCATGTGATCTGATGAGTCCAGATTGACCCTGTTCCAGAATGATGATCAGGGTGAGAATAGAGGCAGATGAAGTGATTACCCATCATGCCTAGCATCTACAGTATAAGCCTGTGGGGGCGGTGTTATGATCTAGGGGTGCTTCAGTAGGTCACGTCTAGGTTCAGCAACATAATGATAGAAATAGTTGCTGTGACATTGCACTAGCCTATAAAAACGATGAAACAATGAATACATACAGCAGGGGTGTCAAACTCCTTTAGTTCAGGGGCCACATTCAGCCTAGTATGATATAAAGTGGGCCGGACCAGTAAAATAATAGCATAATAATATATAAATAATGTCAGCTCCAAACTTTTCTCTATGTTTTAGAGCGGAAAAAACTAAATTTACATTATGAAAAAGGTTTACATCTACAAACTATCCTTTCAAAAGATGTGAATAACATGAACAAACTGAAAAAATAAGTGTAATTTTAACAATATTCTGCCTCAGTTTATCATTTACACATGTTCATTATAACTTATAGATACAGTGGATCTACAAACACACAAAACATTTGATAACCGGCAGAATATTGTTAAAATTGTACTTACTTCTCTTAAGACATTTCAGATTGTTCATATTTTTTCAGGTTATTCAGATTTTTTGAGAAATTATACTTTGTTGTAGTGTAAATACATAAAAATATTTACGTTTACAAAGAGAAAAAAATTGGAGTTGTCGTTATTTATATGTTATTATGATAGTATTTTACTGGCCCAGCCCACTTGAGATTGAATTGGTCTGAATGTGGAGTGTAAAAATTAAATTCTGTAATGAAAATGTTTATATCCATGAATTGTACTTGAACATAATGCGAACAACTATGAACAAGCTGAAAATTCTTTAGTAAAATAAGTGCAATGTTAACAATATTACGCCTTAGTTTATAATTTATACATGCAAATCACAACTTAGAGATCACAGTGGATCTACAAATACACAAAACATTAAATAACAGGGAGCAAATTATTAAAATTCCACGTACTTCTCTTTAGGCATTTCAGATATTCATATTTTTTGTAAAAGACTAGTCTGTAAATGTAAACATTTTTATGCAATTTTCCTTTTTTTTTTTTTTTTTTACACTAAAACAAAGAGACAAATTTACAGTTTTCATTATTTACTGGTTATTATGGTAGTATTTTACTGGTCTGATCCACTTTAGACTGAAATGACCTAAAATGATTTTAACATCCTTGATTAGTAATATCTTCAGTAATTTTTGCATTTCACAAATTCATCCCAGGGGCCAGATTGAACCCTTTGGCGGGCCGGATTTGGCCCCCGGGCCGCATGTTTGACACCTGTGACATACAGGAATCAAAACTAAAAGGGGTCCATGGAGATATTAGAGTGGGGATTTTTTTGTTGGCCAGGCTGTGTGATTAAACTTTAACAGATATTTTAAAAAGAAACATAAATTCAGATATTGACACTTTTAATACATGAAAATGGGTGTGACAACTTTTTGTTTTTACAAAAGTCAAACAGTTCCAAAATCAGATGAAAACAAGTGGTTCCAGGCACAACAAACCCCGCCCCTCGCACACACTGTAACTTATTTTGACATCGATCCAGCTGATGTCATCATGTCTATGCATGTGCTGATGTAATCATGTCTATATACATGTACGCATGGTGATGTCAGCATAGATATAGACAGCATAGACCAGGGGTGTCAAACTCATTTTAGTTCAGGGGCCACATTCAACCAAATTTGATTACAAGTGGGCCGAACCAGTAAAATTATAACATAACAAATTGGTAATTCCTTTTCAAAATTGTCAAAGTTCTGCCTCCTTCCTCATTAATGACAATCTTGTAGTGTCTCTGGAAAGGCCTCTGGTGAATGAATTCCTCCCCCCTGGTGGATTATCTGTGTATTGCATGTATCTAATTGTACACATCAGGTTTTTCAAGACAAAAAATATCACACTGATCATGTAGAGGGCTATAAAACTCATGTATCAAATATGATACGTTTGGCGTTATAGGGTTAAAATCCATGAACCTGCATTTGTATGCGTGTTGTAGTTGTTTTTGCATTGTCTTGTGGATAGAGATGTTTTGTAAAATAGTCATGTGGACAGAACTGTTAAAAAGCTGGCAAAAAGCATGGCTAAGGCATGAATAAATAGTGAAATAATAAGTGCCTCCATTAGTCTTTCATCATAATGCATTAATGCAGTTTGTTCAGTCCCAGCAGCAATGTCCAAAAATGTGTGTTTTTTGGTTGCGATGACCTTTTTATCTTTGACCACCAAAATCTAATCAGAACATCCTTGAGTGTAAATTTGTGCCACATTGAACAAAAAACCCTTGAGAACTTCCTGGGACATTGCACCCATAAAATGGACAGACATGAGGTCACAGGGACATTGACCTTTGTCTTTTGGCCACCTGACTCTTTTTTGTTCTTCCTCATGTCCAAGTGAATGTTTTAGCCAAATTATACAACATTCTGTCAAACCGCTCCTAAGAAATCACATTTTAAATATTGGAAATGGTACAGAAATGCACATTGGATGCACCTTAAAGGCATTTCCTCAAACAGTTAAAGCTTTCTAAGTGTATTTTGTAAAAAAAAAAAAGTTAAAGAATGCAATATCGGATAAAATCTAGCATATAAAGTAAAGCCAGTAGCAAAGTAGAGAACATCTTTTCACCGTCCATGTGCTTCAGAATCAATTTGAAAGTTTAATGGCTCTGCAGGTGCTCGCATTTTCAGATGCAGTCTCTCATTCTAACCTCAAGCTACTGCGGTGTAAGACGATCACTGCAGAAGTCGTTGAGACTGCCGCCGTTTAACTTGAGAGGGACCTTATTACAGGCAATCCGGCGCTTCTTTTCAGTGCCCCCGACACCTCTGAGTGGCAGCGGCTGACTGAGGCTGTACAGAGTTGAGTCGACTGTTTCTGAAGAGGTGTGAAAAATGGGAACGTCTTGACTGGCATGTCTACGACTGCTAAGACTAATGATTTGGCCTCGTCGGTTCACATGGCACCAATCGGGTACGTTCTGTAAAATGATCCTCAGCCTGACTGCAGTGTGTCAAACAAAATCCTAACCTTAAACAGTTATAAAACTCACATTCCTCAAATAGCTAAAGAAAGCCTGAATAGTGCTTCTGTTTAAAGATTATATAACGATGAAAGTGACAGTAGCTTTTACCTACTTTACTACAAGCAAAAGTGAGTTGCTTGCACTTTACTTCACTACATTTGTCAGACAGCTTCCCCCCTGTCCAATGACAGCCACCTAAGTCTGGTGGCAAACAGGAAGATGAATTGTTCCTTTATTAGTTGAGAAAACTCTCTTTTCACACTAATAATATGTCTTTCAGATATGACACATCATTGAGGATTAAACTCCAAACAGATAAAGTGGCTTAATTTAAACTTTTTGACTTTGAAATATTAAAAAATCACCTCAAATTATCATTAGAGTGTTAGGGTTAGTCACTAAAGAGCTGTGAAGTTAGTATTAGATTGTGAATAACTGAACTGAATTTGCTGGCTTTTAAAGGCTGTGGTCTTAAACTTTTGATCGGCTGATGAACAGTCTGTTTCACTTTAATTGATGTTTTTAATAAATTGCTAACTCAATTTTTTTTTTGTGTGTCATTCCCATTTCTTCTTTCTGGATTTTGAAACTCTACTTAGAACCTTCATAAGATCCAACAGTGCAAAATGCAAATTCTTGCAATTTTTCAACTGGTCTTAAAGGAGTGATGTTTTGTTTTTTTTAAAAATGGAATTATGCATTTTCAAACATTTCCCTGTGGTCTACATAAACTGTAAATGCTATGCTTGGGTCTGAATTCTTCATTAATTCAACTCCACAGGTAGGGATGGAAATCGAGAACCGGTTCTTTTTGAGAACCGGATCCCAGTAGCTCGATTTCTTGGAATCGTTTGCCTGCCTGCTTAACGATTCTGCTTATCAATTCCACCTTCGTTGCGCATGCGTGATGACGTCATGCGTACACTGCATTGTTTTGGTCAGAAAGGTAGCCAACATGGCATTGAGGCAGAAACGGTCTAAAAAGACGACACCAGGTCTACTTGTAACACTTGCAAAGCTTCCATTTCTGCAAAACGGTGGAATCCCTCCAATATGCTCAAACATTTGTCCACAGCATGTGATTCATTTACAGGAATGTCACGTACTTGATACGCTACTTAGCGGCGCTTGTGAATGTAGCGGCAGAATGAACACCGGGCCCAGTTCTGGTTCCGGTGCGGGCAACACCCCCTCAAATACAAGTTTACAAAGACAGGGGAAAGGAAATGAGGTGCACAACAACAGGAGCCGAGCCGAGTCGAACTGGTTCCACGTAGTGGACATGTGGCAATAGAGGAATCAGTAAAGCATCTTTAGTTTCACTTTCACTGCACGCCGCCCCGCCCCCCCTGTTATTATCATATGTACATACTGTATATGTTATATTTTCTGTGCAGAGATGGAAATATAAAAGACAGTTAATGCAAACACACCGTTTGTACTCTTTTATTCCCTCACCCAATGAGATTTGATAAGAGAATCGATAAGGAATCAGATCAATAAGCAAAATTGATAATGGAATCGGAATCGTTAAATTCTTATTGATTCCCATCCCTATCTTCAACCCTATTTCTGACTGACAGCAGAAAGGTCGTTTTGAGTGCTGGCCCTTTAAATGCACATGACCCCGCCCCCCTCCAGGTTGTTGGCTGTGCTGCTCTTTCCCGTTCAACCAACAGCTGAACATTTTAGGTAATCTGCTCAAAGTTTGGACATATAATCAGTATGGACTACAGCCACTGCTGCTGACAAACAATTATGTCGTACTCTGAGAAATGTTCGTTGGAAGTCTTGACCTTATATGTGCAAATGTCATGATGAAACTAGTTATAGACGTAACAAATTAAGCAGGAATTAAAACAAGTTTTAGAAATCCACTCAATATTTGCCAAAATGAATATAAAGATAGCTTTGCAGCACCTGGAGGGTTCAAATTCAAACTTTATGAACTATTAGGGTCCAAATACACAAATGAACCAAAGACTAATAAAAGTGGGTTTAGCAAAAGTTGGTCATTTGTTGATTTGTGGTTCAAAAAAAAAAAATTTTGTTTGTTCAATTCCAAACAGATCTGTAGTGCAGCTATTGATAACACAAACATACAGAAAATTGAGGTGATTCATGGTTTTACTGTGGTTGTTTTACTGTGGCTATAATGTAAACTATCAGCATGTGATGATTATAAGACAGTGTTATTTTGACTGATGGTCAAAGTAAGTGACTGAGTTTTAGTTTGAAGAAAAAAACTTGATGATGCCAAAATACAGATGAGTGTAATCGATGATCTTTATACTTTATTTAGTGGGTGATGCAGACTCTGGATACACACATTGATTTCTTGATGATTTTTGTAGTACGGTGTGTTCCAGTACATAACTTACTCCTACTATTGAGTTTAAAATATTAATGCTGCATATAATTCCTTTAAAGTAGTTCATCCACCCCATTTTGGACATTTTGATACATTAAAATTAAGATTAAGATATTAAGACAATATCAAAACTGAAAATGCCATATGAAACATTAAATCTTGACTGAATTTAGTAAGGGTGAGAGTTGACCTTGCTGAAAAGAATTGCTAATTTAAAATAAGAACAACAACAAAACAACAACAAAAATATAACGACAAAAATGAACATAATTAAGCTATCAAACCTTGACTCTAAGTATGTTTTGTTGATAATACATACTTTAAATGCAAGGTTAGAATGCAGAACTTACTCATGGTGGAGTATTTTCACTGTTTTTTTTTTTTTTGTTTATTTGTTTTTTGTGCTGAAGTTAAACATCTGAAAACTTCTTCCATGTCTGGACAGTAGTTATTATTCTTTAAATTGATCCAAAGATACAAAACAAACTCTACTCAGGTAAAATGGGAAAGTTCTACAACAAGCCATGTTACATTGTGAGTTAAACGTGCTTGTTCAAGATGTGAAATTGTGTCATTTTTCCACTCTTAGTTTTCCATGGTATCTTTTTTAACAAGATCTCCAGCAGTGGGTGAGGGGGTGTTTAAACATTCAGCCTTCTGTTGCCTCCAGTCTCCTGCTGGACTTGAATAACACAGTGACCTAGTTAGGAGGAAGCTGATGATCTTCCCCACCTTGCCATCTCTGGTCTGAAACCAACGGAAGAAATAATTTCCTCCAAAACACAACGCTCTGTACAGAACTCTAAAGAAAGAGTACACCCAGGCTTAGCTCGGGCTTGTGTGACACATAACGGCTATCTAATCACACTCAATGCAAACGATCCGGCTCCCTGGCGGCTTGGCGCTGGGATCTGGCAAAAACCCTCATGCTCATCTGGCCCCGGGCTTTCTCTGGACTGGGCTAAAGACCTGCCGAGAGGGAGGCTTCAACTCGCTACAGTCAAGTGCTGTTGGCAACCAATTAATGGTAGCAAAAGGGGGAAAAGAAGGGTAGGAAAATGCACCTTGCACAGCGCTTTTCTCAGGCTCCCGTTTCCATGGGCACAAGCTCTCCAGGGGGGCTGATGTGAGATCGTAACAGGTAGCTACACCGCGGCGTGACCTCCTCTGAGCTCAATTCCATCTTTGTAAGATTATTTTCACTATCAGCTACAAACTTCGCAACCTAAAGACTGATGGAATGTGTGATTCTTTTTTTTTTTTTTTTCTCTCGCCTGGAAATGATGTGAAGGCGGATTCTGTTGAGACCTCTGTTTTTTCTACCCTCTCTGCTCTCCATGAGAGAGGGCGGCACTCTGCCACCGGATCATCTGCCAGCAGAGTTGCCCTACTGCCAACTCCTTTTCATTCAAACAGAACAAACGCCTGCATTATTCAGGCTGCCATCTCCGTAGAATGGATCTCCTATCACTCTGCCAGGCTGCTGGGCTACACACTTATAAACAGATATGTTTACTGTTCACATTAGAAGATATGTCTTTTCAGCAGAACCCATTTAGGGTGCAACTTTGCTAAGTAAACCCAAAGGCATGTTCCAGAAAGCATGCCAGAGGATCATTTGCGGAGCTTAAATCCCAACAGCGTGGGATGTTTTTCTGCTGATTTATTAGACAGTGATGAGCCTCTACCATATCCGAGCGTTGATGCACTTTGCCACCAATACCGGTAAACCACCAGCGAAGTAGATTTAAGCATGTCCACACTCCATACATCACAGGATAAATGTGTTTACATAGTATGATGCACTCTCACTAAGTGGCTGTTAAAACCCTCCCCCTTCCCTCCACCTGGTTAATGGCCAACTGATGATGTGCAGAAGGTCAGATGGTACGCTGCCATGCCAGTGTCAGTGCGACCTGCCTGCCTGCCTGCTGCTGAGTGTCATTCCTCCCACTGTTGCGTTGCCATCAGCGCTAATGTTGGGGAAAGTGGTGCACTCCAAGAAGTAATCAGTGTCTGGCCTGTTCCGGAGGCCAAATAGGATTTTGTCGGGTTGGTTCGTTAACAAAGTGGTCAAGACTGCTCCTGGCTGCTGGCAAACTCCATTGATGAGGTCATTATCCACAAGAACTACTTTTAATCGGTGTGACAGGTCAAAGATTTAGACTACTTTCTGCTGGATTCAGACGTGGTTTCAGTGTCTGTGAATCCGCCCACATCAGCATCATTGCAACACTTGGCAGGCGGTTATTGAAAACTGTGTATTTTATTATCTAAAGTTAGCAACTGAGCTCAACCCTGGCTTTGATATGGACAATAATCATCAGACTACACGCAGATGTGTCTGTTCTGCAGCTGGATGACTCATATTTTCGGAGAGTTCGAGTCTAAAGCTGCTACTAAATCTTCCGATGTCGTCATCAAGTCCAATTTGGACACGCGGAGGGATGCTCTTATAAAGTAGATTTGGCAGAACGTGAAGCAACCACAAGTTTATATCCATGTGGTCGTGTAGTGGATTAAATGTGTGATGATGTAACCGTTGTAGGAGGTAGGAGTAGATGTCTGCATACCTACAGTGTATCATCAGGTTGTTGGAGTGATTGTAATTTACAGCAGCTGTCACACTGACCTCTTTAATGATCATGTGTTTATAGACTCAGAGTGTGTCATACTGTGTAATGATTATGCCTTAAGGAGCTGTTACTGATCGTTTGCTTGTAATACATCTCCCGTTTCTGCCAAAGTATCAATTTTGAAGACAGTTATGGGTGTCTACGCGTGTAATTTAGAAGTAGAATATGAACACTCTTTCATCATGAACCCTGAAGGTGGTGACGAGTTGGAAAATCTTGAGAGGGAACATGTAGAATTGTTGAAATAGAGGTTTACTACTGTGTAACATATGTATTGAGGTCCACTGACCTGCTTTCAGGAAAGATCTTTTTGCCTTTACTCCAGACAGTTTATGCATTTTAGACTGAAATGATATGAAAAGATTTTGTTTAAAAGATTCAAATGCCTTATCTTGAAGCTTTTAAGGACATTCCATTGCTTGCGTTTTTGCTGCAGTTTTGCTCAGTTGGTCAGTAAAACACAACTAAAACATCTTATATTTTTTATCTCATAAAATATTAGCCTGGCCTTACAAAACTTGTCAGTCCAAGGACTAGTAAAGTGGAATAAGACAAATTATATCACTATAAAATAAACTTCAAGGAATGAACTGTTGACTTTATTCAGACTTTTATTGTTTCTCCGGCATTATCTATTACAGCTGGATACTTTTGATCTATAGTGAAATATTTAAAATTGTACAAGAAGTGGAAGAAGAGATGAGAGCAGCTTCGGAGTAAGTGAATTTTTAGACGAAATTGAAATAGGTATTTATCCAGTTAAATCTCCTCATGAGCTCTTTTTACTGTCAAAATAATATAAACCAGGGGTGTCACACTCATTTTAGTTCAGGGGCCACATTCAGCCCAAACTGATCTCCAGTTGGCCTGACCAGTAAAACAGTAGCATAATAACCTGTAAATAATGACGACTCCAAATTTTTCTCTTTGTTTTAGTGCAATCAAAATTAAACTATAAAAATATGTACATTTGCAAACTATCCAAAGTGATGTGAATAACCTGAAAAAAACCTGAAATTTCTTGAGAAAAAGAAGTACAATTTTAACAATATTACACCTCAACTTACCATTTATGCATGCATATTACAAATTGGATCCACAAAGGCAGAAAATATTTAATAACAAGAAGAATAATGTTAAAATTTCACTTTCAAAATTTAAGGTTTTTTGCATTTTATTGTTAAAGGATAGTTTGTAAATGTTAATATTTTCATTATTTAATGTAAGTTTTTACACTAAAACAAAGAAAAATTTGGAGTTGTCATTACTTATTTATAGATGTAATGTAATATTAGGTTTTTCACATTAAACGAAGAAAATTTGGAGTCATTATTTATAGGTTATTATGCTATTGTTTTAGTAGAGATCACATTGGTCTGTATGTGGAACCTGAACAAAAACGACTGTGACATACTTGATTGTTAATATCTTAAGTGTAATTTTTGCACTTTCAACCCGTGGGCCGGATTGGACCCTTTAGCGGGCCGCATTTGGCCCCCGGGCAGCATGTTTGACACCCCTGATATCAACAAAGTATTAATCAATTTGGAAACCCTGATCAAAACACTGAACACACTGTATAAGTTGGAACTAAAAGGCCTTAAGAAATGTATTTCATCATAAACCCACGTGAAAGCCAGGTAGGACAAAACAATTTAACTAACTTGATGTTATACATAATTTGTCAAAAACGATAACAGGTGAAAGATAGTGGGACAATTTCAAGCATTTTGAGTTTGTGAAACACTTAGGAGCATGGGTAGGGCATAAAAATGTAAACTTTTTCAATAAAAAAATATAATGTTACTTCACTTTATCATATCTACTCCTACTCTGTGCATAAAAGTTTTGGAAAACCAGAGCAGACACTAAATAGATAATGTCCAAAAAACTTGATAAGGATGTCCGTTTGGGAATAACTGCATCCATTAGACCTGGCAGACATTTTATTTTGTGATGCTGTCTACATTGATTTTATGTTGTATTTGGCTTCAGTAGTGCCCAAATCTCTGAGGTGCTGAGGCTGAGTTGAAAACTTTGCATAATACATGAAACAAATGTCAATTTTAACAGCTGGACACCAAAAATTCTCAGCTTTCTAATTGGTCAGCTTTCTGTACGGATGGATGGCTGACAGACCATATAATTTAATATAAATTAATATGAATGTCAGCTAATGGCACTACGTTACTCTAAAAGGCCTAACACTTGTAATTAAATGTCGATAAACTTGACACATGATAGAATCCTCTGACAGTTTTCTGAGAGTAATTCCTTGAATAAATGTACGTCAGACCTGCCTGTCAGGGAGAAAAATATATTATATTCAATAAACCAGAGCTGTGAGTGTGGATTAGATCATAATTTAACCCCATGTATCGTTGTCATGGTGTGAAATTAACTGTACAAAACAAACCGTTTTCTATAAACTAGCTTATTTCTATGTCTTATAGGGATTTACTCACTTGTGGAACCATTCACCAGTGGACACTTAACCCTTAAAGACCTGTTTTTGTGGCAACTTCCAAATAATTTTTTCTCATTTATCAGTTTATATATTCTCATTCTCTTCTTGCATCATAAAGCTCAGAGTTATTCAAAGGTTATAATATCAAAAGTTAAGAAAAAGTAACTTATTTAGCAACTTATAAGATACGACAATCCATTATTAGTCTGACCAAAGGGAAATTAGTAAGAAGTACATGCACCACCCAGGAATCAAACCCAGGTCTCAAGAGTGGGAATCTTGCATGATACCACTACACCAGTGGCACCTTTTTAATGTGGTATTGACTGAAGATGAACAGAAGCATCTATAATGCAGTGGTTCCTAACGTTTTTTGGCTCCTGACCCCATTTTAACATCACACATTTCTGGCAACCCCAGACATTCAAAATAGAGACTTTTGTTTTTTTGGCTACTATTAATTAGTCTTTGATTGTGTAATAGTTTGCTATACTATGTTGCAATTAAATGTTAATTTTAGATGACATTTAGTCTATATAATGTATATTATTATGGACAGAGGCAGAAAAGCCAGGTGTAGATTACTGCACAAAGTGAGAATTTTATTTTCCTTTGTCAGGATATGTACAGTCAGTCCAGCTTGGATTTACAAGGCTGACCATTAATACTGAAAAACTAATAACTCAAACTATGACATATGAAAGAGCTGCAGCATCTGAAACCGACCACAATGAACATTTGACAGATAAACAGAACCACAGTGCTTCAGTTTCAGCTTCACAGTTTGTCATGTCTTTTATGGATTGGAATTGTCTCTGTCAATATATTTTTTATTAGTAAATTTTCATTTTATTTTATATTATTTTTTTATCAATTACTAGAAATTTCAAGCGACCCCATTTGAATTCCAGGCAACCCCACGTAGGGTCCTGATCCCAAGTTTGAAAAACACTGATCTACAACCACCGTCATTTGTCAAACTCCAAAGGGTTTTATTGGTGAATCAGTGCTGCAGAAGATGACTGTTTCCATTCAAGATTCAAAAATGTTTGTTGTCATTATGTGCACATAACAAAAATTTTTCTTAGAGTACAGTTGGTGTTGGCTGCTGCCTTATCGGTACAGACAGCTGCCTGTCAGCCAGCTGAACCCGTAAAAGAAGAGAAAAAAAAAAAAGATTTTTTTTTTTTTCTTAGAGGCTAGATACAATTAAAAAGAGAAAATGTAATATCAAAAACACTCAAGAATATGTACATCAATATGAGAAATATTTATATTTTATCATGTTATTATTTTACTGGTTTGGCCCACTTTGGATCAAATGTAGCTGAATGTGTCCCCTGAACTAAAATGAGTTTGACACCCCTGCACTAAAGAATAAAAAAAAAAAAAAAAAAAAGAAAAAGCTGCATAATGGTGTTTAAAATGTGTCTAAATGGATGGAATAGGCAGTGTTGTTGTGTCTTCTGCTGGTGGTTTATGTTGGCGTTGGTTCCATCTCAAAACAGTTATACAAGGAATAACATTGTAAAGCATTGTTTTAAAGCAACAAAGTGTTTTTGCTTGTAACTTCCACTGCAGCACTGCGTGAATATTTAATAACCCATAGATGGAACCTCTGCCAAGACTTATTCTAATCCTTGGCCAAGACTTGCAGCTTTAAAATGGATCCTTGCTTTTTTTTTTTTTATCCCATATATACATGTATGTACACTTTATACTCTGAATGGATTATATTACATAGGCTCTGTTACTATTATAAATATTAATATGTTACTTTATTTTTCGGAATGGCATTTAAAAGTTGATTTGACCAGACAGAAAGCAGAAAAACAAGCCACAGTTATGCAGTTTGTTTGCTTTCACTTGGGTATCGGTAAAAACAACACAGACAATAATGGCTTAAAGGATCCAAGAGCTTTACGCGTCCACAAATACTCGGAGATCAGATCGGTGGTATAATGCAGCCATTCCAGAGGGAGCTCCTCTGGTATAAATGTGTCTGAAAAGGGGGAGGAGGTGAGACTGTTCCTCCCATCACTCCTCTCTCTCTCTTTTTATATGATGAAGGAAAAGATGAGTAGGCAAGTAAAGAAAAAGGAAACACAGCGTAGGATGATATTTCAGCGTCTCTGCCACTGTTTGGATTGTTCACTCTTATAAATGTTTTTCCGATGAGGGGGATTGTTTGAGGTCTGGGCTGTGAATAGATGATCCAGTCTCATGGGTTTTTTTTCTTATGATATTGAGAAGACGTTAGGCGATCCATCCAGGCTCCAGTTGACATGTCATCATAGAGGATGGGACCCTTGAAAAAGGCCCTCCACTTAGCAAGTAGAGAGGCCTTCAATCAGGCTATGGCTCAGTGCTCACAAGTCACATTACCCTGGCTTAGATTCTTCTTCTATCAAAGTGCTGTGGAGGAATGCAGGGACTCATTGTAGTCCTGTCTGTAGAGATGATCCTTATAGAGAACCATTAGTGTTTGGAAGCTGCACAATCAATATTTTCTATAGTAACAGCTGATCAAAAATGTAATGAGTATGATAATAAAGTGGGCCGTCTACAATGACAAAGAATAGAATTATCAAGTGGGAAACAAATAGAATGTCAGATGTCAAGCGATATTTCCTTACAGGCGATAATAGGTGATAAAACTCTGATCAAACATATAAATTAGCCAAATCCATGGATAAGAACATCACTTAAACTCTGGTTTCAAGTGACGGGAGAACACGGGATGAAAGAACCCTTTCAGTTGATAAGGTGGATACCATATGACTAGTTATGATAGTTAGAATGTGTTATGTAACTGAGGACTTGAGATTCTTCCTTCAAACACTGTTGTCACTTTGGTATGGATCAGTGGCAACTGCTCGTCTTTCAGACAGGGGAAGCTCATTGTCGGCTTACATCAAAAAAAAAAAAAAAATTGTCAAGTTATTTAAACATACATTCGGCCCTCCATTCCTTTTTAAGAAAATGGTCAGTGACCTTATCGTACCAAGTAGGCGTCTTTTCCAGTGTCCTGTCAATGTCCAGCAGAGCTGGGCTGCTCAGATTGCCTTGGCCCATTGTGTTGTGGGTGTAAGACTTCAGCCTTTTTAAACTAGAGATGCTCCTTTCACTCCAACTGAGCCGACAGTTTGATTGATTTAACTATCTACAAAACGATATTAAACTCGAAGAAGAAATGATTAAATTATGTTAAATTGAAACAAGGAAACGCTGAAATTATCTTAAATTGAAACAAGGAAGTACAATGAGTGGGTTTTGTTTACAGTGCAAGAAATGAACGAGTAATTTCGTAGTGGTTTCTCTCTCCATTTCACAGCAGAATGCGCAGCGGTATTAAACTGAACTGTGTCAGTGAAGGAGTAGATCTGAAAACAGCTGTCAATCAAACGGGATTCAGCCTTTCGACTGATCCTCCAATCAGCACATGGGATTTTGGCGTCCAGCCCGGCCGAGCTCCGCCCACAGCTCTATTCACCCCCAGAGACGCCCGGAGTCCAGGGGTGGGACAACATCGTGGCATTTATCCAATTACCGTCCAGTTTTGAGGCAATGAAAAAAACTGTTCCACTCAGTCCCACTGAAGTGCATGGACGCTGAGCGTCTACGGACAAATGCACTGAGCAGAGATCGAATGAGAAAACAGAGACACGGGAATGTATGAGACGTGAACAACATCGAGTCTGTTGATTTGTGATAAAGCTGATTCTGAACAAACTCGTCTGTGAGATGAACGTGTTCTAACACATTTATAGTCAATGAAATGTCAACACAACCGTACATATTTAACCATTTAATTTTCGTAATTTTAGGGGAAGCCGGGCTTCCCTTGCAGTCTATGAGAAATCGCCACTGGTCTGGATGTATAAAACATTATGAAAGCTGAATTTATAATACATTGTGCCTACACTTATAATACTTTACTAACCTTGGTATAAGTTGCTGTACATGCTCATAAACTGTTGTAATGACTTTTATAATGCATTATAAATGTAGTATAATGTCTTATGAATGTGTGCTTAATGCATTATAAACTAGACCTTCAAATAAAGTGTTACCCTAAATAGTTTATATGTGCTCTGCTAACGTAAAAACTGCTCTTTTCAGAACCTTCTGCTCTCCTCTGTGTACTGGGCACTTGTGGAAAAGCTACTAAAAGAGATCTATACACAAACTGGCGGTTACTTATAAGTCAATGAGTGTCCCAAGACATTACAGTGCCAGTCTGATGTTTGTGGATAGTGGTGTTTGATGCTGTGCGGCTGCTATACGGCATTTTATGTATTCATTCATGTACACAATTACAAAATTATCTAACTCATATCTAAAATGTTCCCATAAATCTGCTCTTCTCTTTCTCCCAAGAGCCATTTTTGGGTTCCCATGTGCAGCTTTACTGTTGACACACTCTGCCAGCGGTAAATGTTAGCGTCTTCCACGTCGCTCATAAAGTTGAGTTCTGATTGGAGCTCTTCTCAACTCATGTAGCCTCCTCCGCCTTCCAATTGGGTCTTGTTCTCAAATTATCCCGCCTCTTCCTCTTATCGAGTGGATGTCCTTTCAACTCCTCCCTCTCCCTCTTTCTTCTGACTGGATCTCATCTCTACCTATTCGTCTAGTTTTTATTCGTTGATGAAAAGTGTCACTACATTTAGTCAGTCTTTTTGCTCCGGTGAATTACTTTTTATTTAGTTTTCGTCTCGTTTTCATCAGAAAAAATATGTCGTTGACGAAGACTATGATGAAAATTATCATCAACAAAATTAACCCTGAGGCTATTTTGGCCGATTTTGAGTACTTTTGATTTTGCCTTTATATATTATATAAATAAATGTTTACTATGCCCATGTCTGATATATTTTTTTCAGCACAACTTCATCTATCTCATCAGCCTATTATTTTTTCACTTTAACCTACGATATTAACACAAAAGGCCAAAACACACACAAAACATAAAATCCGATTTGAAAAATTTGTATAATTTATTGTATAAATAACACAAAGATGCTTGACAAACCTTTTCAAAGACTTTAAAAGTCACTATTGGTTCCAAATATTAGGTATATAAAATTAAAACTGCAATAAATTAAAACTATACTCAAATATTTGACATAAAAGCAGATCTTTACTTAGGCGTTTTCTCTGATTTTCTCACCCCCCCGTTCCTCCCGGTTTCTGCATCCAGTTCAAGTCGGGGTCATTCTCACCCTTACCTGTATCGCTAATGCAGTCTGTGGATGAGAATTCGCAAATTCAGCCAGATTTTTCTGTTTTAGAAAATTACAAAAAATGACAAAGATATGGTAAGAAATATAACCCCCCCATACCTCCTTTTATTCACATTTGTTTGCTCTGGTTTCAAAACGTCATATCTCCAGTTGTATTTGCTCTGTTAACATCAAATAGAAAGTGAGACAGTGTTTCAAGTCTGCACTTTCGAATACAAACATACATACATACATACATACATACATACATCGGCTAAGATTTACTTAAGGGGTCAAATGAGTGGCCATTTTTGTTAAAAAAAAAAAAAATTTGAAAGAAATACATAGAACTGTGTTGAAATAATGCTAATACATTTGTGCACAGACTACTGATATTATTTGACGTATTATTGTATGTGAAAACTTTTGCTGGTGGACAGACGTGACATTACCCATGATGATCTGGTCAGTACCAGTACTTTATTAGTAATAAACTTATAGACTTACTATTGCTAATTCTCCTCTTATTCATAAATGTTAGTATTGTGGATCTAAAACAATAACAGCTGACACAAAAACACAACATGTGGCAGTGGACGGATGTGACATGGTTGTTACAGATCCCATCATACTGATGCTCGGCAGCCATGTCACCGTTTACACTAATGATCCCTGTGCAAAAACTAGGATCAGAATTATTTATTGTATAGTTTATCATCATACTAAAGAGTAAATAACAATATAGAATTGTTATTTCTTTATAAAAATGCTTATTATTAGAAAACTGTTGATTTAAAAAGTGACGTGTGACATTCTTAATGTATGTATTGGTGTAACATAAGCAGGATGGATCAGCACCATACTCCATATTGAACCTGTAAAAATAAAACATGTGATATGTAGGATAGAATCTTGTAAAAAAAAAAATTGGGGAATCTGAAAGAATAGAATATTTGTTTTTCAGGTGAATTCAGTTCAAATATAACTTGGCCATTTGTGACATGAAAATATAGCATTAATTGTGATGAAATTGGACATTTTTGACCTGAAAACATAGTTCATATGACCATCAACATGTTGAACAGAACTGAAATCCTGTAAATTTGCATAACTTGCATTTACCAACACAAAGTTCCTTTGGGCATTCGCTTATATTGATTTATTATGCACAAAGACATAAATAAGACCTCTACGCAAATTTTAGCCGACATACATACATACCCCAGTGGTCTACGTGACTGACTTCCGACATTACAACGTGTTGAAAATGTCATGTGGACTCTTAAGGGTTAACACTGCCTCAAAGAGCAAAGTTTTCAGCTAAAACTTTCAGATTCAACTGACTATAGTATACGTACATTATACATTATTAACTGAATATCTTGAATTAAAGAAGATTTAGGTTAGGGATGAAAGTATATACTTGTGAAATATTTTACCTCCCTCACCTTTAAAATTTTACTCTGAATCCCACGTCTCATTGTAGGGATTGGCTGTGCAGAAGTTTTAATAATCACTGTGTGAAGGTTGAAGTGTCTGAATCCTTCCACTTCATCCAGTTGAAATCAATACCTTCATTTCAAACATGCACCAGTTTTTGCAGTTATTATCTGCATCCTGTCACACACTGAAATCAGTATGTCTTAGTGTAGTTAAGGGCTTTTTTTTTTTTTTTAGGAGATTTGTAGGTTACGCAGGGTCGGGAAGTTATGTAATCCCCAAATGCACCTAATCATCAAGTATGCCTTCTCTAAATCCAACAACTTTACAATCCAGTGCTGTAACATGACAGAAATCTCTCGAAAAGCCTGTATTTGAGTGCGTACTGTGCAGAGTTAAGTCCTTTACCATCTGCTCTGTCATGGTGTTTACAGAGCCTGTGTTTGGGTTCGACACAGTCCTACTGTATAACACTAAGATCACTCCCATCCCTCTTTTCTCCACCTACGTACTCACATACAGGACTCTTTGTGTTATGTCAGGGGTGTCAAACTCATTTTGGTTCAGGGGCCATATTCAGCCCAATTTGATCTCAAGTGGGCCGGACCAGTAAAATAATGACTTAATAACCTTTAAACAGTGACAAATCCAAGTTTTTCATTTTGTTTTAGTACAAAAAAACCCCCCAAACAATTAAATTATGAAAATATTTACATTTTACAAAAAAGACGTGAATAACCTGAAAAAACAGAAATTTCTTTTTGAAAAATTAGTGCAATTTTAACAATAATATGCCTCGACTTATTATTTATACATGTACATTTACACACAGTGTAAGATAAACATTTGGTAACAGGCAGAATATTGTGAAAATTTTGGAGTTTGGAACTAAAATTTGAACAATTTCTACAATATTACATTGTTATTATTAACACAACTCCAGATCACAGTGGATCCATAAATGCACCAAACATTTAGTAACAGGCAGAATATTGTTATTGCTCATTTCGGGTTGTTCATCTTTGTTTATATTTATGTACTGTATTTATCTGTATTTTATTGTGAAAAAATAGTTTTGTAAATGTAAATATTTTCACAGTGTAATCTTATTTTTTTCACTTACATTTTTCACAAAGAAAATTCATAGTTGTCGTTATTTATGGGTTATTGTGTTGTTATTTTTACTGTAGATCACATTGGTCCGTATGTAGAACCTGAACCAAAATGATTTGGACAAGGTTCATTTTTGCATTTTCATCCCTGCGGGCCAGACTGGACCCTTTGGCGGGCCAGATTTGGCCCCCGGGCCACATGTTTGACACCTGTGTGTTATGGTATAGAAAGGGAAATCACCACAAGAAAACCACTAGTCTCCATCTGTTCAGTCCCAAAACTCTCATTGCATCCCAATGTAAAGGCCTTATTCTGTTTAACTCTGCAGATTGCACCAGTCAGCCATGCAATGAGATTACAGAAGTTGAAGCGCTTGTCAATCACACAACAGGAGCTTCAGTGATACCAACCCTCCTGGGCTCTCAGCGATGAAAAAGCAGATGATATTCGATGAAATATGCGCACTTGTCGAAGCGTGTACCTTGGAACACACAGGCAGAGGAGGCCATGAATATTAAAAGATGATTTAAGTAGGAGCTTGGTCATCTAGGGCAGCAGTTTAGAAAGCCAAGATCCACATGAAGCATTAATGCGTTGAAGTTGAAGGAGAAGTTGTGTTTTGCCTCTGTGGGGGTTCGCACAAGTTGAAGTTTACACTTTCAACTGTTGCTGTGGCCCAGTGGGGTGAGATCACACTGCGAGGCTCCAAAGCCCTCGTGCAGGCTGAGTTTGCCAAACTGAACTCCTGAAAATATTTGGATTCAACAAATCCCCGCTGATTTCATGCTATACCCAATTTTGCTGCAGTGTTCTGGTTTTGAAGACTTGTCCAGGGGCTCGATGGTAGCAGCAGTCCTAGTGATAGGCATCTTGACAGATAACTTCTCCAAAGTGAAAGTTGGGTCAAAAAGAGATTTATCAACAACACTTTATAATAAGTTCACACTATGAAGCATTAGTTAAGCATGAACAAATACTGAATTCATCATTTATAAAGCATATTTCTGACATGAATACTCATTCATATATGGTTTATAAGCACAGTTATAAATGTTTTACTCATCATTAATAAGAAAATTAGTTAAGTATTAACAAATTCTGAATTCATCATTTATAAAGCATATTTCTGACATGAATACTCATTAATATGGTTTATAAGCACAGTTATAGATGTTTTACTCATCATTGATAAAAACATTATTTATGGATTAACAAGTACTGAATTCATCATTTATAAAGCATGTTTCTGACATGAATACTCATATTAATATATGGTTTATAAGCGCAGTTATAAATATTTTGCTCATCATTAATACGAGCATTAGTTCAGCATTAACAAATACTGAATTCATCATTTATAAAGCACATTTCTGACAGGTATACTCATTAATAGTGTATGGTTTTGACCAACTCTATATGTAAAGTGTCATGAGAAAACTTTTGCTATGATTTGGCGCTATATAAATAAAATTTGATTTAATATATGGTTTAAAAGCACAGTTATAAATGTTTTACTCATCATTAATAAGAATATTAGTTATGGAGTAACAAATACTGAATTCATCATTTATAAAGCATATTTCTGACATGAATACTCATTAATATATGGTTTATAAGCACAGTTATAAATGTTTTACTCATCATTCATAAGCTCATCTACAATGTGCTTAATGATTGTATTTTCATACTTTATAAATTATGGGTTCAGCGTTTAAAAATGTCATATTGCGTCACTTACAAACAAGTTATGCTGTGCATTTATGCTTGCACATGCACTATTCAGACATGTACTAATGGTTAGTGAATATGTTAGTGTGTATTTTGTACTAACTCACATATTTCTTTTCCAATAGATGTCCTATAAACAGTTATTAATACAGGGATTCATTATTTCAGGTAGTTATAAAACACTTACTACTCATTAAGTAAGTCTATGGTGTGAGCTCATCTAAAGTGTGCACTATCTATGACATATAAAGCATTTACAAATGAGATTTAAAGGTTGGCAATGCCAAAAGACTCACAAAAGTTTCAGTTTTTCTAACAAAGGGAAGACAGCACATGGGATTATTAAACAAACTGCATGATTGAATGATGAATGATTATGAATGAATGATGAGTAAAACATTTATAACTGTGCTTATAAACCATATACTAATGAGTAGTCATGTCAGAAATATGCTTTATAAATAATGAATTCAGTATTTGTTAATGCTTAACTAATGCTTCATAGTGTGTATTTATTATAAAGTGTTACTGATTTATCTTGATTCTTTTTTTTTTCCTAAAGTGATCGGTGAGGATATGAAGTCTGGGATGGGGTTTGTATGGGCTGACAGAGTCCATGAGCCGCTGGGTGCCTTCAGTCTTTTACATTCACATCAGTGTCTCTTATAAATCCCTGATACAAGAGCTGAACCCGGTCTCGTTCATCCTCACAAAGCTCGGGCCAAACCTGTGAATCTGTATACGAGCACTCCCTGTCCTGCTGGGAAACAGGCAGAAGGATGAGCTTTTCTGTGGTACAGACTAGGGATGGAACGATAACCGGCATAATGATAAACCACGGTAAAATTCCCAACGGGTAGTATTACCGTTTAAATTCTAATTATCATGATAACCGTGTTTGATTGATTGACACACTTTTAGGGGAAAAAACCCTGTGTAAAGATCTGCTTTTATGTCAAATATTTGAGTATAGTTTTAATTTATTACAATTTTGATTTTATATACCTAATATTTGGAACCAATATTCACTTTTAAAGTCTTTGAAAAGATTCGTTAAGCATCTGTGTGTAATTTATGCAATAAATTATATACATTTTTCAAATTGGATTTTATGTATTTTTTTTGTGTTTTCTGGCCTTTTGTGTTTTTATAGTAGGTTAAAGTGAAAAAAATAATAGGCAGATGACATAGATCACAGGTGTCAAACATGCGGCCCGGGGGCCAAATCTGGTCCGCCAAAGGTTCCATTCTGACCCCGCAGGATGAAAGTGCAAAAATTAACCTGAAAAGTCAAGACTGTCAAAATCATTTTGGTTCAGGTTCCACATACAGACCAATGTGATCTACAGTAAAAATAACAACACAATAACCCAAAAATAATGACAAGTAAGAATTTTCTTTGTGCAAAATTATATGGAAAAAATTTACAATTTACATTTACATTTACAAAACTGTTCTTTCACAGTAAAATGCAAATAAATACATAAATAAAAACAAAGATCAACAACCCGAAATGTGCAATTTGAACAATATTCTGCCTGTTACTAAATGTTTTGTGCATTTATGGACCCACTGTGATCTGCAGTTGTGTTAATAATAAGAGATGGAATATTGTAGAAATTGTTCAAATTGTAGTTCCAAACTCCAAAATTTTCACAATATTCTGCCTGTTACCAAATGTTTATGGAACACTGTGTGTAATGTACATGTATAAATAATAAGTCAAGGCATAATTTTGTTATAATTACACTAATTTTTCAAATGAAATTTCTGTTTTTTCAGGTTATTCACATCTTTTTTGTAAAATGTAAATATTTTCATAATTTAATTGGGGTTTTTGTGCTAAAACAAAAAGAAAAACTTGGATTTGTCATTATTTATAGGTTATTAAGTCATTATTTTATTTTACTGATCTGGCCCGCTTGAGATCAAATTGGGCTAAATATGGCCCCTGAACCAAAATGAGTTTGACACCTCTAATACAGATGAAGTTGTGCTGAAAGAAAAGATCCCAAACATGGGTATAGTAAATATTTGTTTATACAGTATATAAAGGCAAAATCAAAAGTACTGAAAACCAGCCAAAATAGGCTCAGACCACTAAGGGTTAATATTTGAATGTTTCTTCCAACAGAAGGTACATTATGCCTATTATTTTACTTGTTTGTTTGGTTTTTAAATAAAACATGGTTAAATTAATTTTAGATGTGTGTATTAGTACTTTTTGAACATTTTGAGCACAGTTTCAATAATACAGCGATAATAATGATAACCATAATAATTTTGGTCACAATAACCGCAATCAGAAATTCTCATATGGTTACATCCCTAGTGCAGACCCACAGATCCTGATGTATGACCAGATTTGTGCTGGGATAGTAGAAAGGTCCAGGGCCACAGCAGAGAAGATCGAGGTCACTGTGCCTTGTTTTATTGCACACACAGCTCTCAGGCCTCTCTTTGTAACTCAGTGGCTGCATCTTGGAGCAAATGAGCACCCAAGAGGGGTTTCCTCTGGTGTGAACATGTGTTTTCTAATAGTTATACACTGTTCGCATGAAGCTTTCATACTGGAATACAGGACATCGCATATGTGGCTGAGGCACTGGAACGTCAGGGGATTTATTCTATACGTGCACATACGTTTCATTTGTCTTTGGTTTCTAGGTCTTGGTAATAACTCTGATAAAACAACATTTTAAGTTGCTGGCTACGACATACAACGCTTACATATTAGAAGACAAAGCATAAGCTATAGTTTCTGACATGCTTGATGTTCACATGACCTACGGGCACATGGTCTAGAGAGGAGGGGTCTCTAGAGTCTCCTATAAGAAAAAATCTGCTGTTTATAAAGAGTATCTTCAATGGACCAGTCAGGTTTTTTATATGTACACTGAACAAAAATATAAACACACCACTTTTGTTTTTGCTCCCATTTGTCATGAGCTGAACTCAAAGATCTAAAACTTTTTCTGTGTACACACAAGGTTTATTTCTCTCAAATATTGATCACAAATCTGTCTAAATTTGTGTTAGTGAACACTTCTCCTTTGCTGAGATAATCCATCCACCTCACAGGTGTGGCAGATCAAGATGCTGATTAGACAGCATGATTTTTGCACAGGTGTGACTTAGGCTGGCCACAATAAAAGGCCACTCCAAAATGTGCAGTTTTATCACACAGCACAATACCACAGATGTCACAAGTTTTGAGGGAATATGCAACTGGCATGCTGACTTCAGGAATCTCCACCAGAGCTTTTGCCTGTGAATTGAATGTTCATTTCTCTACCATAAGCCATCTCCAAAGCTGTTTCAGAGAATTCATGAAGAAGACTGTGCGAGGAAAATGGTGGTCACACCAAATACTGACTGGTTTTCTGACCCCCCTGGTCCACCCAATACTGTAAAAGTGCACATTTTAGAGTGGCCTTTTATTGTGGCCAGCCTAAGTCACACCTGCGCAATAATCCTGCTGTCTAATCAGCATCTTGATATGCCACACCTGTGAGGTGGATGGATTATCTCAGCAAAGGACAAAGGAGAAGTGCTCACTAACACAGATTTAGACAAATTTATGAACAATATTTGAGAGAAATAGGCCTTTTGTGTACATAGAAAAAGTTTTAGATCTTTGAGTTCAGCTCATGAAAAATGGGAGAAAAAACAAAAGTGGTGCGTTTATATTTTTGTTCAGTGTATATATATAACCAAAGTAGGTCATTTCATTTTCAAGTAACTGTACAGATGGTGACGTAGGATAAATAAACTGGGGGAATTAATATTTGGTAAATATATAAGAGGTACACTTGCTTAGTATATAGTTTAATTTTATGATAACATTTAAGTAATATATCTATTACATTTTAATTATTGTCAGAATAGATGATATGCTGAATACTGAATGAAAATTTAATGTGAAAATGACAGATATTTTACTAATTTCAACAACAATGATTTCAATGATTTTTTCAACATAAATTCTGCTAAATTTGTCATACTTCCTTTTAAGGATGATGATTACATTTTTGTATAATTTTCATTTCTTGAAAAATGAATTAAAAGAAACAAATTTGCTCAAGTAAATTTATTTAGATTTTACCAACGGATTTCAGAAAGATAGACATAGTTAACCTAATAGATTTGAGTCAGAAAATTGGGTTCCATTTTAATGTCTTTGGTTTCAATGATTTTTTAGATTTCCAGCTAATTTTACCTTTTTTTCTACATAATACCCTCATTATGCTACATTTAATTGTCTAAATGTAACTATACTTTGTTTAATAGTAATGATGATGATGATGATGTTGCTTGTTTTTTGTTGTTTAAAAAAATACATTAAAATTTCTGAGGTAAATTCCATTGGATTTACAAAAAGATTTCAGAGAGTTAGAAATATCCAGACTTGATAACTAAATGCATTATGTGAAAAATGTTTTGAGAATACATTTAACTAAACTTTATATATTTTCATTGTTTTCTGAACTTCTACATCTGAAATCTACCCAATAACATTAGATATCACTTTGTTACCAACCAACATTAAAAAAAATAAAGTCTTACAGTGTGATAAGCAAGAAATATAATAATGTAGAAAACATAAACAAGCAGAAAACACTTGTCAACTGTAATTAAAACATACTGTAATACTCTGAAACATCTGTTTTAATTGTAGTAGAAAACAAAATGATCACACACCATAAACTCTGTACTCTCTGACATGTTACTTGTGTAGGTGGTTGGACAGGTTATGGGTGGCAAAGCATCTAAATGATGCCAAATATTGCATTAAAGTATGTGATTTGTGACACTATGGCCCAATCCTGAATCCTTGGCCCCTCCCCCTTACCCCTCCCTCTCCATTTTGTGCGTTCATGTGAAGGAGTAGGGGTGTGCCAATTCTCAGTAAATCGGAGGGGGAGGGCTGTTTGGCCCTCGAAACAGAGATTTTTCAGGACCACACTACAAACAGAGGGGTAAGGGCGTCTCAAAAATCACTTTTCTCTTCAGATCACGGTGTTATTTAAACCAGTTAATCTCCAACATGATAATAGCCCCCCAAAAAAGATTTCAGCAAAATCTGTAAACATTTGCCTGTTTTTTACCGTTTTTATATTTTGGATTTTATGTGTTTTCTTACTTGCTGTTTTTAATCACCTTTTACATGTTTCTTTTATAATGTTTTAAATGTGTTTCTTTTTCCCTTGTCGTTTTATTTCAATGTCCTGTGTGAAGCACTTTGAATTGCCTTGTTGCTGAAATGTGCTATACAAATAAACTTGCCTTGCCTTGCCTATAGCAGCATCGATGATGGCTGATTATGTAACATTAGGGTGGTCCAACAATCATGGTAAAAAATAAAGTTTCAGATAACCTCAATTAGAACCCTGCATTAGGTTTTGACTTTCAAAAGATGATTTAGGAAAAAATTTGGAAGAAAAAAGAGATGTTTTAGAGGTTGCACAAGTTGCTGGAAGTTTCCTGGAAACTGACTAATTGTGCATTTTCAGCAAAGCTGAGCTGACCTGCTAAGAGAAGCAGCAGTACTATCAAAACCAAGGTTTGAGTGCTTCATCTAGCAATATATGTATGAAGTAAGGCCGCCCACATCTGTGGTACTTGAGTGAAGAATTGGTTGTCCTGGCATTCTTGGACTCCAGTGTGACACAAGAGCAGAAGCAGCTGATGGTTCACAACATGATGGAAAATGAAGGTTCTTTCGGTTCCACTAAAGCGTTGTGATGCCCTGAACCAAGCAGATTATGAAGGGAAGCAGGTCAGTGATTTTGTCACCACCAGCACCATGCGTTTGTTTGAAACTTTGGATCTGCCACAAACATTCTTCAGAATTCCTCCAGAAGACTGGGCTGATGATGCAGACTTTCAGAAGGCTGATCAAATTGTGCATTCCAGAAAAGTTGTCAATGATGTTGCTGAAAGACGGGTGGAGCTTATTCAAGACTTCAACTGTAGCCGAACAAAGAATGAAGATCACAAACAGTACTGGCTCCAAGTTGTCAAAGAACACAGGAACATTTTTTGTAATTTCAATAAAGCAACAGTGGTTGCTGGACTTTCTAAGTAACATTTTTATGCGAGTTGCAGTTTGATTTTGAGAATAAAATTGCAAATTATTCTAATATGCCTTATTAATTTGGCTAGTTATGTTATAGTGCATAGAGCAATCTTCATGTGTCTTGTGCAACCTCTAAATATTAATTGATTTGCATAAAATCTGGACCAAAGTAATTTGGCCAGATATGGAACCAAATGCAGGGTTCTAATCCATGAAAAAAAACACCCTTTGTAACATGTCTGGAAGAGTTGTCTCATGTCATAGGGGAATTTTTCAACCCCTGCCCCTTGCAACACCATTTCAAGGGGTAGCGCCAAGTGCAAGGGCCAAGGGGTAGGGGGTAGGGGGTAGGGGTAAGGGGTGATTGGGATTGGGTCAATGAATGAGCATAATATGAAATACTAATATACAGTATATCTTCACTAGACACAGCTCTGTCTGGGACTATATTTCCTTTCATACCATTAACTAAAGTTGAACTTCTGGTGTAGAATTTAAAGAGTATAGATAAATGAGAGCTACACTAATTGCATTACATAGGAATTGCAGGTTCCAGCCTTTTTAAAGTTAAATGTACACAGCTGGGATACCTTAGAAACATCTGCATCATTTATCCTACTTCTTCTTCTTCTTTTAATTGGGCTGTTTCAAGTTTTCTAATGTATAACCACATGGGAACTCTTCAAATAAGCAATCTTTTTTATGTTTATTGGTCTACATTCATGTATCTGTAGATTCTGCTGCAGAAAAGTTGAGAAGGCCAACTACGGAACATATTTTTCCTATCAATATTAATAATGTGCACCATTCTGGTAGACTTTCTCACACTTTCTACACTTCTTCACAAGTATACTTTGAAAACACTGAAATATATGCCATGTATTTCTTCATATTTACATTCCTACTATACAGAACTTGACCTCTTTAAGATGCATACGGGAATTCTCAGAAGGAAATATGAGTATCAGAGGAGGCAGAGCCAACATGACCTATTTCAGCTGAGATGCTCTATATCAGTCAGATGCAGTATATAAAAAAAAATAACAACTAAGAGATATATAACAGATGGCCACGTTGTTGGTTTATGACTAGCTACCCTCCGATAGCCCCTCGAATTTGTCACAATGAGCTGTTTCAGGTTGGAGCTGGTCATACATATGAGAAAGCAGACTTCACCTGCAGTAAATTGTCAGTTGTGTCAGAAGTGGCTGCAGCCCTCTGCTAACCGCTGGGATCCTCAGGGATGGCTCAGACTTTACAGGCTTGCCAAGGCATGTATGTGTGTGCGTATGTACTGTAATTAAGTGTCCAGTGTACTTTGAAGAGGCCACAGCAAACAGATGAAGCTGAGGATGTCACAGTGGAAGGTCAACAGTCGGATCTGTAAGTTCACTTTACACTGACTGTCAGTTGTCAGTTGTTTAGTCATGGAATACACTGGAATTTATGTGATACATATTTACTTTCACATGTCTACATCAAATTTTCTTTCTTTCTTTCTTTCTTTCTTTCTTTCTTTCTTTCTTTCTTTCTTTCTTTCTTTCTTTCAATTTTACTGAATTTCTTTTTAGTTTTGGAGGTGACCCATCAGTCTATTAACATTTGCATGCTGTTCCAGCAACATTTCAGCCATTATAAGTAAATGGGGGGAAAAAAAAAAAAAAGATTTTATAAATTCATTTAAAAAAAAAAAGAACTTTGACCTACTTTACAATATGGAAAGTTAAAGTTTTTTTTTTTTTTTTTTTTTTCCTTTTTACGATTGTGTTCTTACTATTGTGTTTTACTACTGTTGTTTTGAAGTTTGTGGATACTGCTGGAACCTGTAAATTTCCCTATGGGATGAACAAAGTATCTATCTATCTATCTATCTATCTATCTATCTATCTATCTATCTATCTATCTATCTATCTATCTATCTATCTATCTATCTATCTATCTATCTATCTATCTATCTATCTATCTATCTATCTATCTATCTATCTATCTACTGTTCCCAAAATGTAATGGCAATGGGGCGAAGTCAAGGTAACGTTAACATCTGGTCAAAAAAATTAAATTACAATAATCTACACTAAACTTATATTTTTGGGTAGGTAATTACTTATATTTTCAGGAAAATGTATTTTGAAATGAGAAAAAATGTGTGAAAAAAAAATTTGAGGAGTTTTATGAGTGTGAATATTAGGAAACTGACATTTTTCTGCTGTCATTCTGGGTTCATTTTATAAATAATATTAAATAAACTAAATTTATTCCAAATACATTGATATTTGACTATTATATTATTTATGTCATATTCTAAATGCACAATGTTTAAAATGAATAAATGCATATATCTATGCAAAATACATTTGAATATAATGTTAATATTATTTGTATGTTGTAAATATTGTAAAAAAAAAAAAAAAAAAAAAAGTAGATGATATTGATATTTGAAATAAAAAAAAATGTTTGATTTGATATTTACTTTTGTTATCCATCTGTGATGTTGCCATTTGTCAAAACTCTTGCTATTTAGGTATGATCAAATATTTTTTTCCTCTAACCAATTATTAGGTTGTAAAATAGAGGCTTTAAGATATACACTGAATACATTTTAGGATGAAAATGTCATAGGAGCTTCACTTTTGAACTTTGTAATTCTTGTAAAAAAAAAAAAAAAAAAAATAGATGTAAATTTTTTGTACATCTGTGACGCAGTAGTTTTTGATATTTTTCGTTTAAAAATATGTGAAACTCGATTTTGCCCTTTGAGTACATTTAAGATAGCATTTAGACCTTTTACAATTATGTGTAATATTTGTCTTAAACTTGTCTGGTTCAAAAGTTATGAATCAAAAAGTAGTGGGATGTCCATCTGTGACGGCCTTGACCTGGCCAAAGTTGGTGATACAATGACCAAAAGTCGCAACATTTGTTCAATAAAAGTACCAAATATTTTAACCTCAGCTCATTCTTCAGAAAAGTAGAATGGGTCCATCATAAATCAGCAGTCACCACATGCTGTCCTTCAGATTATTGTTTTTAATTAGTCTTAATTTAGGAATCCTTCATTATATAAAACTGAGAAACACAAACTCTCAGCTGGTCTACTATCGATGCTGTGACAAGATGTCAGTTTGGCACAATGTGATTAGTCTGTGCCTTCATTTGTGATGTGAAAACTCTTAATAATCGACCTTGATAGTTTGAAAAAAGCAAATAAACTGCAGAAACAATACAGGCACCTGTGTGTATAAGCCTTTAAGGTGCAACCAGGATTATTTTAGCCAATAAACTTATTATAAATCTTGACTCAAATGTGAGTTAATTGGTTGAAGACAACTGGGCATTTGAGCTGTAAATGTCTGATTGATTGATTGATTGATTGATTGTTTGATTGATTGGTTGATTGATTGGTTGATTGATTGATTGATTGATTGATTGATATACATAGATCAGAGGTCTCAAACATATGGCCCGGGGGCCAAATGTGGCCCGCCAAATGTTCCAATGCGGCCTGTGGGATGAATTCGCAAAGCGCAAAAATTCTGCAGTCAAGGCTGTGGAACTCATTTTGAGGTTCCACATACAGAACTATATGATCTACAGTAAAATAATAGTATAATAAGCTACAAAAAATAATGACTCCATATTTTCTTCTCAGTTTGATTTGAAAAAAATATTATACTATGCCTATAAACAATGACAACTTCAAATGTTTGTCTTTGTTTTACTGCAAAAAATAACATTAAATTATGAAAATATTTACATTTACAAACTATCCGGTAACAATAAAATGTGAATAACCTGAACAAACATGAACAACCTGAAATGTCTAAAGAAAATTAAGCACAATTTTTGCAATTTTCTGCCTGTTACCAAGGGTTTAGTGCCTTTGTAGATAGATCCATAATGCACATGTAGAAATGATAAGTTGAGGCATAATATTGTTAAGATTGCACTTATTTTTCTAAAGAAATTTCATTTTTTTTTAGGTTATTCACATCTTTTTTGTTTGGATAGTTTATAAAAGTAAGTATTTTCATAATTTAATGGGGTTTTTTGAACTAAAACAAAGACAAAAATTTGGAGTTGTCATTATTTATAGGTTATTATTTTACTGGTCCGGCCCAGTTGAGATCAAATCAGGCTGAATGTGGCCCCTGAAAGAAAATGAGTTTGAGAGCCCTGATGTAGATGATCATAAACACCTCAATTTGAAGTTGAGGGGTATTATATCAACAAAGAAAACTGAAGAAAAAATTAAATTTTTAGTAAAATAAGTAAGTAGTAAATCAGTAACTGAACATAAAACAAGTGTGTCCATTCACATTCATTTATTAAACTCCATGGGTTTAACTGGTGAATCATTGTTGTAGAAGATGACAGTGTTTCCATGGTAACCACGGAGCCTCTGAACATCCAAGTGGGTCATATCTGATGACCATGAAAAGACGACAAACTGTATTTTACCTGAATTATTTACATGTATTGATAGGATTAGTGGATCAACAGGTATTAAACCGTTTAGATCAGTAGATGGTTTTGGTCGGCAGCGGCTGTTTGCGTTCATATTTCATTTCATTTCATTTATTTGGATCTCCATTAACTTTGGCTTAGGCCATCGTTATTCTTCCTGGAGTCCACACCCAACACGATTGTCTTCATACTGCAATACACAAGAGCGTGTCCATTGACTGTCATTTATAACTTCCTTATGAGTTAACATGTTTTGGTTGTTTTTCAGTAAACAAGCTTTTTTCATGACGGCTCAACTGTAGTTGTGGTTAATCAGCTTCATTAGCAAGAGTGTAAAATTAGAGCTTGATGAAAGTTACCCTTTTACTTAGCATTAGCTTAGCTTTAACCCCTTGAGCTCCGGTTGGTTCACCCCTTCTGGCCCCAAAAAGCCAACAAGATGTCTACTAAATCAAAAAGTACCTCAAAATGCAGATCTGAAATCACTGGATGACATCACGGTTCCATAGATTATACCACAGGTGTCAAACACGTGGCCCGGGGACCAAATTTGGCCTGCCAAAGGGTCCAATCCGGCCCGTGGGATGAATTTGTGAAATGCAAAAATTACACTGAAGAGATCAACAATTAATGGTGACAAAATCATTTTCATTCAGGTTCCACATACAGACACATACAGTCCAATTAGATTTCAAGTGGGTCAGAACCAGTAAAATATTATCATAATAACTTATAAATAATGACAACCCCAAATTTTCTCTTTGTTTTTTGGTGTAAAAAAGGGAAATTACATGAAAATGTTTACATTACCAAACTATACTTTTACAAAAAATGTGAATAACCTGAACAAATATGAACAAAGGTAAATGTAAATGAAAAGTAAATGCAATTTTACCAATATTCTGCCTGTTACTAAATGTTTTGTGTGATTGTAATGAACATGTGTAAATGATAAACTGATAAACCGAGGCATAATATTGTTAAAATTGCACTTGTTTTTCTCAAGACAATTCAAGTTGTTCATGTTATTCAGATTTTAAAGGTAACTTTGTAGATGTAATCCTGACCATAACATAATTTTACTTTTTTCACTGTTATTATTTTACTGGTCCGGCCCACTTGAGATCAAACTGGGCTGAGTGTGGCCCCTGAACTAAAATGAGTTTGACGCCCCTGGATTATACTAAAACAATGATGAGAGAGAGTTCAATCATTTCTTCTGTAAAAGTTGCAAAAACTGTGGAAACTGACCCTCAAATGCTGACTTTAAAGAACTGTAGGGAGAGGGGCTGCAGATGGTTTTTGGAAATGACTATCTTCTTTTTTTTTATGTGTCTGAACTCAGTATTTCTGTCTTCATCTAAGCATTCTGGATGTTGTCATGACAATGCAGCCTTTCATAGAATCTGCACAGTTTATTAACTATCCATTATTAAGTACTTACAGTATAAAGGTGATTGACTTTTTTCCCACTTAGATGCAATCAGCCTCATATAGCTGCTGGTATGACTTTTTTTTTTTTTTTTAACCTACTCAATATCTGGAATGGCTTGGTTGATCCATTTGAATAAGTGCTGGACGTAAAGGAGCCATACTTCCTCTGGTGCTCTGAGTGGCAATTACCCAGCAGGCTCTCTGCTCTCACACTGAAGCTGCCTCTGTAATTATAGGCTGCTGGTACTGAGCTTCGCCTCTCAGCAGACCAGACTTGTGTAAGCAACATAGATATGCACACACGTAGGCAGAAGTCCATGCACGCACACACAGAGTTGAGGAATTTGCAGAACATATCATGCACATGCTCACACACTGGTAATGTATGTTAGTTGTGAATGTGAACATACAGGAGAAAAAACATGGCTGAGACTGATGAGTGGTGTGTGTATTCAGACAGCAGCAGCAGCACATGTTACACATACATATGGAAGCCATTACATTCCCCTGCTACTGTTCCAAAGAGTGCATCTTGGCAGTGTGTGATTATTACCCTGAACGAGTAGCACAGAAACCTTCAGCTATTCTCTCTGTTCCTTCCCGGCTGCTTTCGCTGTGTTTCGGGCTGACAGTGCTGGTGGCATACAGATGTGCACAGTACGTAGCTGCTGAGATCCAGGTCAGACAAGGGTGAACCTAAGCAGAATAAAACAACACAATTTTTTTTTTCTTTTTTTTTGTACAGGGCATATTCAATGAAGGCAAATACAGCACTGGCATATCTTACAGAGAATATCAACCTTATATAACCGCATGAGAATCTGGTGTTTTAAGATAGGGCTCTAGAAGCTTCTGCAGTCTTTTTGCTTCTTTTTTAGTTGATGTTGTTCACTGTGAGACTTTGGGCAAATGATTTCCAATGTGGTGATACATTTGGTTGCAGCTCCGAAGTTGTGGTCTTATGTTGCTATGTGAGGACGGAAGATGGCTTTGTTGTCGGGAACTTGCAACCTTCTATTTCTTTTTTTTTTTTTTGTATAGGAACAGCTACCATCATATCCGAGAAAATGAGAAAAACATCAAAAAAATGTATAAAAACTGTAGAAACAAGAACCAGATCTGGACCAAATATGTTATAAACCTGCCTTGTTATAAATGTACTGTATATATTAAGAAGTCCATGCACACACACACCTGGACCTGCTGCTGTGGTCCTACCTCTGTCCTGCGTTCGTTGTCATCACTCACTCAACCATATAGTTGTGATAGTGCTTATCATATGGTTCTGTTGATGGTAGAGGTTTCTAACAGTTGTAGTAACTCCCCCTCTCAACACCTCCCTGGAATTCTCATCCACAGCGGTAGTCGAGTGTAAGACTGAACGTCAGAGTGGACCAACTAGAACCAACCTGAGGTCCAGTGACTTGGTCTAAGTATTGTGGACTGCTGATTCCAGCATCCATACTCCATTTTTAGTAGTGGCGTTAACTGTCATGGACATTTGTTCTGGTTGTTGGTGGCAGGGTTATTATCGTTAACGAAAACTAACGAAATGACGAAAACTCGAATTGTAGAAACATTTTCGGTAACTGAAATAAATAAAAACTATAATTAAAAGAAAAAAACGATAACGAACTGAAACTGTATTGTGTGTTTACAAAACTAACTAAAACCTATAAAAATTATGGATAAAATTCCCTTCGTTTTTGTCTTTTGTCAATGTTGTATTGATATGTAATCGATTTATTTCGCTCTAGCAATTTTAGGTGCTGGCACCAAATGATATTTAACAGTCCATCACTTGTGGTCACTTTTCATCTACAGTCGTCTTCTGGTCCCCACTCTACCTGGAAACATGAAGACTAAAGTTGGGAGAAAGCAGCAGAGTCCTGTCTGGGATTTATTTGAATATGGCGGAGAAGAAGATAAAAGATATAAAAAAAAACTAAAACTAAACTAAAACTAAGCATTTAGAAAATAAGAAAACTAATAAAAACTAGCAAACCTGCTCTAAAAACTAATTAAAATTAACTGAATTAGAGAAAAAAAAGTCAAAACTAAATAAAACTAAATTATAATGAAAAATCCAGAACTATTAGAACCTTGGTTGGTGGTTGTGCCAGCACCAGCTGATCTACTTTTTGATAGTTCTAGTTCAGTTATCTGTGCATCAACTGCATCCACGTATCTCCCCCTACTTCCCCCCTTTCTCCCCCTCTTCCCCAGTCTCTCTATCTCTATCTCTTTCTCTCCTCCTTTACCCTCTCTCTTTAACCCCAACTGGTCCATGCAGACGTCCGTCCTCCAAGAGTCTGGGTCTGTCCAGGGTTCTGCCTGTTAAAAGGAAGTTTTTCCTTCCACTGTCACCAGTCAGTAGTGTTTACTCCTGGAGGATTCTGTTGGGTTTCTGTAAACTGACTTGAGTGTCTGGTTCCAACCGGCTCTATATATGTAAAGTGTCATGAGATGACTTTTGTTATGATTTGGCTCTATATATTTGATTTTTGATTTGATTAAATAACAGGAACATACAAACATACAGACCTAACTAAAAGACTAGAACAAGGGTAGTGACCAAAGGGAAAGGACCTCAGCTGCAATATGAAGTCAATGCAGATGTATCTTAAAATAACACCATGGGAGTTTTGATTGCAGGGTCCTCCTAAAGTCAAGAAACAGGATTGTCTTTAACAACTGTTGTAAAATCTCTATCTCGGTAATACTCGCGCATTTGTTGACAAGCTGTTGATGTCTGCAAACTTCCTGAGGCAAGACAGGAGACATTCTGATAGAAATTTACTAAGGTCTTCCTCAGCGAGACATGATTAAAATCACACAATATAAAGTTCGCAGCCTCCAGTGAGATAGTCTGCAATCTCTGTACAATATCAAATACAGTGCAGGAGGCAGAATCGGCATGAAAGTGAAACTTAAGATGCGTTACTAATTCCTCTAAGTCTCCTGCTGTTGTGAAGCTCATTTACCTTTTCCCTACCTCCTGAAACTTTGCAAACTTGGCAGGATGTTTGTTTTTTTTCCAGTTGTAGGGGGGTTTGAACCTGGAGGTTTGCTCCCCCCCATAGAACTGGAGAGGGAACTCCCAGGGCAAGTTAAAATGCCACAGACAAAAGTTCAGTGTCTGGTGAACAGATTTGTTCTCTGATAATAACAGAGCTGCAGTATTGTTCATTAATATACAGACATACTCCACCTCCCAGTGTTTTAACCAGTACTTCAGTATTGTGGTCCAGTTGGAAGGGGGTCCCGAAGCCATCAATGGTGAGATTGGAGTTGTGGTCCTGGGACTCATTTCTGCACTAGCTCGTTAAATCGTTAAGCCCAGCACAACGCAAAATGCCTCCATTTAACGTATTTTGCACTATCCCATTTCTGGGCTCGCTCTTTGTTCGTTAACGCAACGCAAAATGTGTTTGTGCATTAGTTCGTTAACCCCAATGCAGCGCAAAATGCGCTATCCTGTTTCTGGGCTAGTTGGTTAAAAGCGTGCACTGGCCCAGTTCCGCGCCACAGGGCTGATTTTAACACGGAATATAATACGCAAAATATTATTTACATTTGAAAAAGAAGATTTTTAACACAAGTTTGACAATATCTTTAATGATATCAGATTTTTCACATGGACATTTTGCACCAATAAAAACAAATTTACCATGTGAGGATTGATCTGCTCACTGAATTTTATTCTCTATCAATTTATGAATAAATATAGATTAGTTCAGGACAAAGTGTGGCTTTGAGAGATGAATGAATGAATGAATGAATGAATGAATGAGAACTGCATATGGGGGCAGAGCCAGTGAACTGGTGCCACACACACCAGCGGGTGTGTGTGTTTGTGGGTGGGGGTGGGGGGGCACATGCAGACAGCTGAGGGGGGCCATCTATAGTCAGATGAGGGTGAGGAGGTCCGTCCAGACAGGTGAGGGTAAGGGAGGAGGTCACAGATCTGGGTTCACAGGTATCCTATAATACTTCTTCATTCTAACCATAATGCTGCCAGACCAGATGACTGGAAACAATGGGAGCGGAGGCATTCTTCTGGGTTAAATAGTGAACACACTTGTTTAGCGCACCCTTGAATGCAAAGAGTGACCGAACGATGGCTAGTGAACGCAAAACACAGAAACGGATTTTGCGTTCGTTAGGTCTCTGCGTTCGCCGACCCATCGTTAACTCACTATTTGTGCTGAAGAGCACGCAAACAGCTGCGTTCACTATTTAACCCAGAAACGTGCCCCTGTTTGGTGAACCATATCTCGGGGAAAGCCATTACACAACTGTCCTTAAAATCCTTTTGGAAGCGAACATTTCCCTGGAGCTTGTGTCCTTTATTCCATAAAAATGAACATTAAAGGTCAAAAGCCGGTCACTGCATGTGCATGCATCCATCATTTACGTGATGTATTAGTGACATATACCAATAAAGCAGTCAAATTTTGTTGTTCTTTTTGTGTCAGAGACCAGACCCAAACTTAGAAGTTGCATAATACCAGTGCAGGCAATGCAGACACTCTGGAGTGACGCAGAAAGTATAATTGAACCTATTGTGAGTTGTCGTACCACCGAAACGACCTGGAAAATATAGTTTGAAGGCTGAAAAAGTCTGTGGTGTTACTTAAAAATGTAATGCCATTAACAGTCACTAGATGCTGCTCCAAAAAGCCCTGGCTGCCACTGACTTACATTCATGTTCTATCCAAAAATACTAAGTCAGTCATTTGGTTTTCTCCATGGGGCATTCTGGTGCCATTCATTTTAGTAGGTACCTCTAATAAATTCCCTTTAATTAGATTTGAGATTGAATAGAAGCATTGATATCAGCTGTGGTGAATTTTTGGATTAACAGGTTATTAGGACACCTTCCTGCATGTTGAGTTGTAGTTTCTTAGTTTCAGTTAAATTAATAAAAGAAACTTCTTTGATGGCAGACAACTCAACTGTAGTTGTGATTAATAATCTTTACAAACGCTAGAGTGGCTTTATCAGGTCAACTCTTGACGAAGTTTAGCTGTGGTTTAGTCAGTAAGGTAACATCCATGAACACACACAGATTGCTTCAAGCCTCCAATCCTCCGATCCTTTGTGTACCTGCAGCTCCACCCCTTTTGTCCAAATATGGTCACTTTTGGCTCCAAATTCAAAAACCCAACAACTATGATGAAACTGCTTTGACGTACTGGCGTCAAAATATCAGTTCAGAAACTAATGAGCAACTCCATCCATCCATCTTCGGCATTACAACATGTACATATTTAAGTTTTAATTCTTGCAAAATCAGTCACATTCATGGGGTCCTGCATCAATATATTGTTGTTTATTTGTCTTCATCTACATTATATAAAGACAACCCAGTGACTGTTATCATCATACAGTCTACTTATATCAAACTTCATAACACATACAAGTTTCTTAGTCTGATGTCATACATTCTGTATTTGCAGTAAAATACCATGAATAAAACATCTCACAGCCTGTACATCCTTCAAAACAAGGTTCTCACCTAGTTTTTATGTCTCCACATCAAACGTTTTGTTGCATTTTCTGTTGCACAAAAGTGAGAAGATGCAAAACAAATTGTTTGTGTTGAGGATCAGCTGAATCCTCACCCCCTTCTGCCCTAACCAATTAGATTATTATACAGTGACACAAACACCACTTTAATGAAGGATAGAAACCATGTTTTTAAGGAAGTGGATTTTATTTGTACCACTTGAACACATACAGTATAAACCATGACTTTCAAAATGCAGATGTTTTATTAATGTTTGATAATGAGTGTTACAAAAACACAAGTCTTGGACCCAAATGCACAAGACAGAGACAAAACGAGCTTAGTTTGAGTATTTATTAACTCAAAGAATAAAAGTTACAAAAAACCTCTTCACAATCGTGGAATCAAAAATGAACTCAAAAATATTCTCAGTCGAGGAATCAAAGTCTAACAAAAAATATCTTCACATTCATGGTATCAAAAAATAAACAAAAAGTCTTCTCTTACGAGGTATCAAAAAATCTAACTAAAAGTTCTTCACAAAACGTGGTTTCAAAAATTATCACAAAAATCTTCTTAGTTGAGGAATCAAAAAATATAACAAAAAGATCTTCACAAATGTGGACTCAATAAACTTACAAAGCAGCACAGGAGAATGTCGATGGAGATCTTGACTTGGCAAAGCATGGGAGACGCACTGACAACAGACACGAGGAGAGGAGGGTATATAAAGGGTAGAGAGGTAATGAGCCCCAGGTGAAGGCAATCGAGTGAATCAGGGAGGACGCAGACAAGACAGACACAGTGCACACAAACGAACAAAACCCCTCACCAAAATAAAACAGGAAATGAACGAAACCAACTAACATAAATTACTAGCACCGCTGAGGGCAGTGTGTCACAATGAGTAATAAGTAGTGCTGGGCAGCGATTAAAATTTTTAATTGCAGTTAATCGTGTGGTTCTCTGCGATTAGTCACGATTAATCACATAGTTATGGGGGGGGGGGGGGGGTTGCCGGCATTAACAGCGTGTATTGCCTTTAAGTGATATTTCAGACTTGAAGTACTCCGGTGATAAAAAAAAAAATAATTCCACATTGCAGTGCTTACAAACAATTTTGTCCTTCTCACCCCCACCATCTGAAGATATTTAAAATGAAAATGTCCATGGAAAAGACTGGTACTTTCCTCCATGTTTATGTCTACACCAGTTTATTTCCGGTTGTGAGTGATTGACTAATAAGTACTAATACTAATAAGCCCAATAATATGTGATGTTCAGTTGTTCAAAGCAAGCAAAGGGGGCCCTCTAGTGGTCGGAATAAATTGCACTAATGTATGTTTTGTCCTTGCGGTGTTACCGTAGCCAGTTCGGACATAAGAAGGAACTAACAGACACGTTTCTTTCATTCTGTTTGTATGGCCTCAAAAACGTTTGCCTGTGAGTATTTTATGTTCAGTTGTTGTAAGAATGAATAGTATAAAATATCTCTGATGTGAACCTTTGTTGCTGGATAAAAAGACGTTGTAAATCTTAAGTTAATCTGTAAATGCTAATTGTTAGCGTGTCTACAGATTTTCCCATTCAAGTTAGCATCGAGCTAGCGATCTTCTTCCCATTCATTTAAATATATAATGTCTTGTAAATGTACTAAGGCAATGAACATAACTGAGACATATTTCGTATGTGTGTTGCACTTTCACAATGAGTCTCAAGTAAAAGATTTGGACAGAAGTTTTTGGCATCCGGCTTTTCTTGGGAAACCTGTTGTCTATCTGCCGAGCTAATCGCTACACGCACACAAGCAGGGGCAGAAGAATATGAGTTAGAATAAAACGGCATTAAAGTGAGATTAAAAAAAAATTTAAAAATGTCGGCATTATTTAATAAATGCATTAACGCGGTAATAACTTACCCAGCCCTAGCAATAAGTCACAAATACAGTATTAAAGGGAACTATGAAGGAACAATAGGAAGTAAATACATGACTAAAAAATACTGATCCAATAAATTAACCTTGAAACATCTGTAAGTCATATGATAAACAATGCAAACAGATGTTGTATTTAGGGTTGTTTTTTGCTTAAAGGTCAGTATCATTACTCTGGATCAGGTAATGTCAGGCCTCAGGACTGAGTTTCCTGCTGGTTTTCATTGCAGTCATGTAATCAACGACTGATTTATGCCTGGAACGAAATGAATTACCTGGTGGGGTAGAAAATCAACAATACCACTGTGCAGAGTTAAGGCCCACTGCTGAGGATAAGGTCATTATTCAGTGTGTTGCTTATTAATGGCATGCATTTGTTGTCTTTTTGTCTTGACCAACAGGCCACTTTCTTAAGTTAACTTTGTTTTTAGAAATCCATCACAATAACAGAAATCCTGCGTACTTTTTCTTCAATCTCCATTAATTTGCCTGCATTAGAATTCAAGTAAACCTGCTATCATTACAGAAAAGCTCTGGGGTAAATTTGGATTTAATTCATGTTTGTGAGACATTTGCAAGGCTCCATAAGTGAGCGCAGCAGGGCTCCATAGATATTTCCTCTTTGTTTCAAATGGCTGACAGGTTGAGAGAATAAATAGAGCACACTCTACACCTCAGGAGATCGCTGAAGTCTCTGAAGCTAGTTTATCATTAATAAACACTTAGTAGTCCCCATTTCCTTCCATCCTTCCTTCAGTGCATCTGTACAGCACGAGAGGAGATGAATCATTAAGTGAATATTTTACAGATGAACATGCCTACAAGCTGAGAGAGAAAAGAGTGTGTTATGGATTATAACCTGCAAAGGTGGTCCACTGTAGCAAGTCTGTTCACCAATAGTCAAAGTAGGGCAAATATATTTAAATAGCACACTTTGTAATCAACTTGAGATGGAAAAAATATTAAGAACCAAAATCTATTCAAATGAAATGTAAGACTAGTGAATCCATGATGACAGTTGGTTTTTCAGAGTCAACATAAGACTTTACTTCCCATCTGCTTCAGCTAAATGACTGTAATCAAGTTCATATTGGTGTGAATCCTTTATTTCTCTTTATCAGGGATATTTTATGAGATGAAATGAAACAAGGTGAAGATACACTGCAAAAATCCAAATCTTACCAAGTGTGTTTTTTTCATTTCTAGTCAAAATATCTCATCACACTTAAAATAAGACATAATCACCTAAAGAGTAACTTGTAAGTGAGATATAAGAACTTATTTTTAGACAATAGATTTTGAAAATCTTATTTTAAGAAATCTTACAAAGATAATTTTCACTTGTTCCATTGGCAGATTTTTTGTTTTGCTTAATTCAAGCCAAAAAAAAAAAATCTGCCAATGCAACAAGTGAAAATTTTCTTGGTAAGATTTCTTAAAGTATGACACTCAAGATCTATTGTCGAAAAATAAGTTCTTATATCTCACTTACAAGTTACTCTTTAGGTGATTATGTCTTATTACCTCTGCCAAGGAGGTTATGCTTTGGATGAAAATTTCAGGAAATATTGATACTGGCACAAGGAACAAATGATAAAATTTTGGTGGTGATCGGGGGTGGGGGGGCCACTGATCTGCCTTGGCAGAGGTCTGCGCTCTACAAGTGCTTTTCTAGAAAAGAGAGTGCAGACCTCCGCCAAGGCAGATCAGTGGCCCCCCCACCCCCGATCACCACCAAAATTTAATCATTTGTTCCTTGTGCCTGTATCAACATTTCCTGAAATTTTCATCCAAATCTGTCTGTAACTTTTTGAGTTATTTTGCACACGGACAGACAGACAGACATCAGAGGGGCACTGATGTGCCTTCGTGGAGGTCTGCGCTCTCCGAGTGCTTCTAGTTTTAAGTGTGATGACATGTTTTGACTAAAAATGAGAAAAATACACTTCATAAGATTTTGTTTTTTTCCAGTGTAGGAGTCTAGTGGCTTTTAGTTTTAGTAGTGATGGCACTTAAGCAAGTTAATACTTAACGTCCAAGACTGTAGATGCAGTTTAAACTCTCAGTGACAGAAAATAAAAGAATCCAGTGGTTCACAAACCCTTTCAGCCCAAAACAACCCAAAAGATAAATGACGTTTCATAGGGACCCAAATTTACAAAGTTACTTTTACATTGTTTTACTCTTGTACTTGGAAGCCTATAAAAGCGGATAAAGTGATTTTAGAAACCAACTCTAAATTGGGGAAAAGCAGCTTTAATCTTTAATCAAATAAAACAGGTTTGAGAGAAAAATCATGCTACTGAAAACAAATGAAAATGCAGCACAAGCAAAAAATCTCTGTTGTTGTACTCTTACAGTTGTTCTCTTGGTACACCAGGGTTTTTTTTTCCCTCTTTGATTATGATTAAATCAAAATCTCCTCACAGTTCGGACACACTGGTATCGGGATGTGGGGTATCAGCTGTGTCCTGTGTCTTTATTGGTCAGTCGACTGCAGAATGATCCACAATGAGCCAATGACTTTGACTGAGCTTCAAGTTGAGCCTTTTGCTTGTGGTTCATTGTCTTTTCATGACCTAAGTTTGGTCCTCAGATGTGTTGACGGAGGACTGTAGAAGCCTACGCACCCCTCTGTGACGGTGTGAACTGCAGTATCTCACCTGTTTACACTTGGCCGAGCTACTGGCAAGATTGAAAGCGTGACCTTTTAGCTGCACAATAGTGTCTCAAGCCAGTCTGTTACAACATATGTTACAATATCTGCATGGATGTCATTTTGGCTTGACACAAAAAAACACCCGGTAGTAGGAGAAACAACTTCTGTTGTTTCAGACAAAGATGCTTCCATCAGAACCCATATCACAAATTCAATACCTAAACCAGGGAACGCTAAAAAAAAACAAGATGAAGCTATCACCATTTACCAGTGGGGATTTCAGTTTCTTTTCAAATTGAATACATATCTTCTGCTATCACTTTTTCTTGTCCTATCACACAGAAACAATAATAGGTTTTATCAGAGTTGCTTCACAAAAGAAAGTTTAACATAACTGCTGGGTAGTTCTTAGATTTAACAACATAGAATAAGACAAATATGAACCTAATAGCGCGTTGACCCATGGGTAACCACAGGTCATATTAATACCAATATCTAGGGACTGAAGTTAGTAAATCTGTCGTTCCTGTTTTTAACATTATTTGCTGTCATGTAACATGTTACTGCGCTTCCAGTCAATCGAGCAATGTGCTTATAAGGCTATTGTATTCCAAAATGACTAATGCCGCGTTTCCACTACATGGAACCGGCTCGGATCGACTCGACCCTGTATTTCTGGAGACTGTCTCCATTACACGACACTACTGACTTTACAGTATCTGGATGTCATAGCGATGCAGCGCATTATTTCTGTGTCGTCTGCTCAGAGAGTTGCTGAAAACTCGCTCGTTGCATGTTGTCTTGTCTGAATTTTTACGTCGGCCACCAGACTGAATCTCCTCGACCGACCATGGTGTAGTTTTGGGCTGTTATCATGTGGATTAATGTACCGCTATATTTACTGTCCACGTCCGCATCTGTTTTTTGTAAAATGGCAAGTCACAGAGAAAACTGTCTGACCAATCAGTGGTCTGCAGTGTTATATGTCACGGTTTAGTATCGCTTGGAATTTCAGTGGAGGTGATACCAAAAAACTAGTACCGGGTACCAGATTCCACGTCCTTTTTTGCAATGGAAACGCAAAAAGGCCGAGCCGAGTCGAGTCGAGTCGAGCCGGTACCACGCAGTGGAAACGTGGTATAATATCGCCCAAAATATTGGTCCTATCAACTAATTGAGATATTTAATGTGCAGATGGGACTATTCCTCGACTGTAGGTACCAAATTGGCTGGTTAAAAACATCTGCATTTCTCAGAACTGTGCAGATACACACACAGATGCTCGAAGACCTTCCAGTATTATGAAATAGATTCTAGTCTTAGGACCATTGTGATTAGCCTGCTTTTACACATGATGTTTAAACTTATTGGTGTTCATCTTCTAAATGGAAGCAGCTGAACATTCAATCATATATTAGGTTGCATTGTAAGCAATTTTTGCAGGACAAAGACGGCAGATTTTGCAGTTTTGTGCAAGGATTAACCTAAAAAGCCTAATTGCTGCCATTCAGAAACCATCACTCTGGCGTATTTTCTGAGGAGCAGAGTGACGACATATAGAATAGGTTGCTAATGGCTCATCCTTGAAGCGGATTGAGAAAATATAATAGATGCAGAGAGTAAAGCATCACTCAGGCGTCCTCACAGCTGCTTAATGTGATTTGTTCAAAGCTGCCTCTTAAGGCACTGCTCTCCACTCTATTGTCCGGCGGACCTTCTGCTCTCTGCTGACCCTCCTGCCCTCACCTCTCCCCTCTATCCTTCAACAGCTGCTCCGATCTTATGATGGACGGATGCTTTCTCCAGGAGCGTTGGCTTGAAGATGATTCATTCTAGACCAGGGGTGTCAAACTCATTTTAGTTCAGGGGCCACATTCAGCCCAATTTGATCTCAAGTGGGCGAACCAGTAAAATAATAACAGTGAAAAAAGTAAAATTACATTATGATCAGGTTTGCATCTACAAAGTTTCCTTAAAAATCTGAATAACTTGAACAACTTGAAATGTCTTAAGAAAAACAAGTGTAATTTTAACAATATTCTGCCTTGTTTTATCAGTTTATCATTTACAGATGTGCATTACAATTGCACAAAACATTTAGTAACAGGTAGAATATTAGTAAAATTGCTTTTACTTTTCTTAAGACATTTCCGTTTGTTCATATTTGTTCAGGTTAGTCACATTTTATAAATATTTTCACTTTTTTTACACCAAAAAAACACAGAAAAAATTTGAGGTTGTCATTATTTATAGGTTGTTATGATAATATTTTACTGATTTGACCCACTTGAAATCTAATTGGACTGTATGTGGAACCTGAATTAAAATTATTTTGACACCACTGATTGTTAATATCTTCAGTGTAATTTTTGTATTTCATCAAATCCATCCCACGGGCCAGATTGGACCCATTGGTGGGTCAGATTTGGCCCCCGGGCCGCATATTTGACACCTGTGTTCTAGACAAACAGCAGTAGATCTTGCAAAGCATTGAAATCGTAAAACCTGGCTTGTGCTGTTGTCTGTTTGAAAACAAAAAAAAAAAGCAAAAAAGACAGAAAAGACAGGTAAAAGTTGTGATAGTATGAGGATAGAATGAATGGCTTGTAGAAAAAAATCCAAAACAAAGTAGGTGGAGAATGAAAACAAACATTAGTCGCGGCGTGTCTGCCTCCAGCTGTACTGCCGGGTACTATAAACACTGGAGATAAGCTATAAAAGTTAACATCCCCATGCCTTAGTTTCCATTAGAAACACCTCTTTCATTGTATTTCTAAGAGAATGGAACTCATTAAAATTCATTGCACCGCACTTTCTCAAACAGATATCCTCACACAGCTTAAATAGATTTGCAAAACAGTGCATTTTTTAATGCCTTCACCACTATAGCAAATGAAGATATTTTGTACGCCAGTGGCATTGTGACAGGACTGAAACAAAAGGTACATTTCATTCGCATTCAGGGACCACCAGCAACCTATCAGAGCCGAGTCCCGAGGTGGGCATCAATCACGGGAGCCGGGCCCGGGCTGCCTTGTGTGCTAGCTCTTCTAAAGCAGAGGAAAAGGCTTTGACAAGGGCCCATTATTCAGCAGCTCATCCCCTGTCGCTTCACCCATCACCTGTCAGCCCGTCAGTAGCCAGAGGTCGCCGCCGGTCATCAGTCACATCACCCATGTCAGAAATCACATCATCACAGCCGGCTCTGTAATCATCTGTTTAACATGTTGCTATTTGGAGTCACTTAGGAAACGCAGGACAGTCGGGATCAGCGAACATGAGGGACGACAGCTGAGGCCTACCAAAGGATATTTAATAAAGAATCAAAGAAAGACATTTTATATCATATTATTAAAGCTCATATATTGTATTTCAATCGGTATTTTCTTCACAAGTAATATTTTAATGAAGAACCTGTTCACCCCCTTTTTTTTTTAATAACACGGCTAAAATTTGCTTAGAGGTCTTATTTATGTCTTTGTGCAAAATAAATCGATATAAGTGAATCCAGAAAAGGAACTTTGTGTTGGTAAATGCAAGTTATGCAAATTTTGTCAGGTCAAAAATGTCCAATTTCATCACAATTAATGCCATATTTTCATGTCACAAATGGCCACTCACTGTGCGTAATAAAAAGTTAATTTAACAGTAGTATCGGTCAGTATTGGTATCAGCAGATTATGAGCAGTCCCGGTATCAAATTGGTATCGGAGCTCAAAATATTGAATACATCCCTAGTTCAGGTTATTCACGTTTAATTGTTAAAGAATAGACTGTTAATATAAATATTTTAGTAATTTAATTTTTTGCACTGAAAGAGAACAATTTGAAGCTATTATTTACAGCGGCTAAAATGTGCTTAGAGGTCTTATTTATGTCTTTGTGTATAAGAAAGAAGAACTGTGTGTTGGTAAATGCAAGTTATGCAAATTTACAGGATTTCAGTTCTGTTGCAACATGTTGATGGTCATATGAACTATGTTTTCAGGTCAAAAATGTCCAATTTCATCACATTTAATGCTATGTTTTCATGTCACAAATGGCCAAGTTATATTTGAACTGAATTTACCTGAAAAACAAATATTCTATTCTTTTAGATTCCCCAATTTTTCTTACCAGATTCTATCCTACATATCACATGTTTTATTTTTACAGGTTCAATATGGAGTATGGTGCTGATCCATCCTGCTTATGTTACGCCAATACATACATTAAGAATGTCACACGTCACTTTTTAAATCAACAGTTTTCTAATAATAAGCATTTTTATAAAGAAATAACAACTGTATATTGTTATTTACTCTTTAGTATGATGGTAAACTATACAATAAATAATTCTGATCCTAGTTTTTGCACAGGGATCATTTGTGGAAACGGTGACATGGCTGCCGAGCATCAGTATGATGGGATCTGTAACAACCATGTCACATCCGTCCACTGACACATTTTGTGTTTTTGTGTCAGCTGTTATTGTTTTAGATCCACAATACTAACATTTATGAATAAGAGGAGAATTAGCAATAGTAAGTCTATAAGTTTATTACTAATAAAGTACTGGTACTGACCAGATCATCATGGGTAATGTCACGTCCGTCCACCAGCAAAAGTTTTCACATACACGTGCTATTCAAAATCCAATATTTCTGAAAATATAGCTTCCACTGTCAAATAATATCAGTAGTCTGTGCACAAATGTATTAGAGCATTATTTCAACACAGTTCTATGCATTTCTTACGACTTTTTTTTTTTTTTTTTTGACAAAAATGGCCACTCATTTGACCCCCTAAGTAAATTTTAGCCGAACACAGAACTGAATTTAGATTATTTTAACTGGCGAGTCCCTAGACCTCAATGGAAAAACAGTGTATTTGTCCCTCATGACCACTGCTAAAATGTGTTTTTCAACCCATTTTTTGTTTCCTTCACCCTGTGACAATAAATATCTGTCACCTAATTCCCCCCTGTGTCCCCCACCTAGATGTTAACTATATTTAACCATTGTGTAGGACTGGTAGTGTGCAGTGAATTCTTTAGAGATTATAGAGGTTAAAAAGGTTGTCTTCTATTGTTAAAATAACAGACAAAAAAAAAAGACAAATGAGGCTGAGAGGATGTAGCTTTAACGTCTGTTTTTTGTGACAAGCTACACTCATATCTGTTCTTGTGATCTAACCCTTTATTCTGTGATGAAATCCATCTGCTGATAAACACAATGAAGTGAGGTTCAGGCTCGTGATGTGAAATACGACGGAAGAAGACGAAGGCTGGCGTCGCCTCTACTCTACTTATGGAGTAAATCATTTAAAACGGATGCATAAGCTGCAATAAAATATACCTAATACAATCAGTCCACTATTATTTCATTATAATTTACTGAATTCCTATGAGGTAATGTTGTATATCACAAGTTGCACTCAACTCAAAGCCAAAACCCCTTTATTTATTTCATTATATTTAAGAAGGTAGATGATGAAAATAAGATATTTGGACAATAAAGTCATAATAGTTCATGAATAACAGTTTTCAGTTGAACCCAAGAAGTTAGAGTCTGTGAATACTTTTCCAACGTCACCTGAGGCTAAAAGAGTATTTCATTATGTGTGAAGCTTACACTAAAGTATAATTTAAGGAGATTCCCTACATTGGTTATTTTAACACAAGCAGAGAGAATGTTAATCTTATATTTTCACTTCTTTATATGTTTACACTAAAATGTATGTTTTTCTCAAATATCTCAAAACATTTTTTTTCTTGATTTTTAAAAAAAAAAATGTATTACTTTTATTTTAACCTCCTAAGACCCAGCTATGGGTTTTCTGCTCACATTTGTGGACAAGAGTTTCAAAACTTTATACAAAAAAGAAAAGAAAAGAAAACTGTCCACCACAAAGGACATTCCATAAAAATTTTAAAAACTGCATCTGAAAAAACTTGCACCATGATGTTTCCAATATAGGCACTTATTTAACCCTCTGGTATCCGGGTGCGCCTTTTAGGCACATTTTGCACTTTGCTTTAAAAAACTTCATATTATTTTTCACAATTTAAATAAGGTTAGAATTTAAAAGTTGTTCATTTTTGCGTGATCTCTAAAATTCTGGGCACCAACAAAAATTTGCACATTGTAAACAAAAGAAAATTACAAGACTAGCATCTGTCTGCCAAGTGTGCCTAAACGCACTTTTTCTTCCATTTGACACGTATGATTAGGGCTGACCTGGATTTACAAAAATAAAATCAAATTAGGGCAGAAAAATAAATCAATATATAATATTTAATAGTCTGATTTGTAGATGTGCATTTTTGGCACACTTGGTGACAGATGCTAGTATTTTTAAACATTTGACCTAGTGCCAAAAATAATAATGCAAATTAACCAATGTTGGAGCTAATCATTGACATATGCCAGGCTGCAAAAATCAAATCATATGTGATCCACTTTTTATGTAGAATATTGAAAAAACAATTTTTTTTTTGGTTTTTTGCATCCCCCCCCAAAAAAATGGTTTGTTTACATTACAAACACAGCATTTAAAAGGTTAAAAAATGTGACAGTTATTGAGTATTTGGTATTTTTATTTATGGCTCAAGTTGATGAAATAGAAAAAAGTGTAAAATAATTAAAAACAAACTGTATGAAAAATGTTTTGACATTATTCCACAAGTGTGCCAAAAAGGCACACTTGGTGCTTAGTAAGGGCCTCGCTGGACGGGATACCGGAGGGTTAATAGAAAATAAAAAAAGCTTGTACTTTGCTGACATTTGGTCTCAGGAGGTTAAGCATGACTCTAGTCCTCCATAGTCATATTTATTTCTGTTGAATATTTATTATACCAGTTTAAGTACAGCAGCGTTCTGCAGTTGCAGCAATATAAGAAACTCCTGTTACTTCAACATCAATCATGGTCTAAAACTAATGTGGATATTTGCAAAACATATTGTTTTCTCTACATTTGGGCTTCTTGTCACACATGAAGTTTTAAATTGCAATGACAGAGATTGTTAGAAACCCTTTCCCAAAGTGTAGATTTTCTAGAGAACAGAGGATGGAAGGTGAAAGTGCACCCAGTGGAGGTTGGGTTCAGGGTCTTTGTTGCCAACCCCAGGCTCACAGATGAACAGTTAAAGCCCTGACCGACACTGCAGAGAGGACCAGCCATGGCTGAAAAGGAGAGACCCCGTCTGGGCTGCCAAGCTGAACAGCTAACACCAGGTCACGGACCCAGGTTGAATTAACCTGTGGTGGGCCGTCCCTAGCAGAGGGTGTATGGTGAGAAATGGCCCAAACACTCTGTGATGCTCGAGTGCACAACTGATGATGTGGCCTGGTGGTACACTACAAAAAGGGGTGTCTAAAAACAAAATTAAAACACTAAATCTGAGGAAAAAGGTAATCAAAACACATGAAATATTTGTCCATGCAGCAAGATAATTTCATTTGACAAGATTTGTTGAATTCAGACTGAAAAATCTAGAAATAAGCATGTCTACAGATGTATGAACACTTAAAGGTGGGGTGTGAGATGTTTTCCTGGAGTATTTTTTACTATATTGCTTAAAATCCCCTTCACACCCCGATGACAACCGATTAATTAAATGCTCTAACACAAAAAAGTAAAAAAAAAAAATTTAGTCACCTGTGGAACGGACAGGACTGAAAAAACACCATCCAATCATTTTGAGTGCCCACTCGAAATGATTGAACGGTGATATGTCTATCAAACTCAGCTGCCATTTGTCCCTCCCCCCTCTGCACGTACCCCTCTTCATGCATGAATCGTGCGTTCTCAGAGGCTTGGAGCACTAGTACAGAAAATGAAGCCAGAGCCAGAGCTTAGCTATATTAGTTCTATTAGGATGGAAAGTTCATCGGCAAACTGTTTTGTCATTAACATAAACCACTGGGAAATGAAACGTTAGACAGATAGGTCTGAACTGGGGCTGTTCTGGAAGAGTGGGGGGGTTGGAGGAGACTGAATGAAGTATGGCGGGGTTGGAACTGGGGTGAATTGTTGCTGTGCAGCGCTCATGAACCCTCAAGAACAAGCATTGTGCGTACCAGTACTTTGGAGGCGTGGCTTCGGAGGGATGTCTTAAAAAAAAGGGGTTCAGACTTTTGAACTGAGTATTTTCAAAATGTAGCTTGCTCGAACCATTTTTCTAAGATCTTATACCTCACCTTTAAAATAAGAAATTAACTCTTAAAAAAAGATAAATTATCTAACACTTCCTAATCCAGGTTTTTAGTTTACCAGCTGATAGGCCATAAGCTATTGTTGTCATCCGGCGGCGGCATCTGTCGTCCGTTACAAAACTTTCAATCGTCTTCTTCTCCAAAACTACAATTCTGATTGACTTCAAACTTGGTATACAGCTTCTTTATGATGATGTCAACAAAAGTTAGTGAAATTATTTGGATCTGGATCTGATTCTGGATTTGGTGGTGCCACTTTGAAAAATTTTCCCATTATAAGAGATAGGAAGTGGATTGATAGAATAAATCAGTAAATATAAATGATATCCAGTGTAAATTTCTACAGTGCTGCCCTGATGGGGAGATGATCAAAACAAAATGTCCACATGCTGATCAGGATCTTCTTCTGGATCCGGAAACTTACGGAAAATTTAACATGGGCTCTTATAGGGAAAACATTTCAATCGCCTTTTTCTCCCAAACTCCAGTTCTGATTGACTTCAAACTTGGTATACAGCTTCTGTATGATGATGTCAACACAAGGTATTGAAATTATTTTGATCCGGATCTGATTCTGGATTTGGTGGTGCCACTTTGAAAAATTTTCCCATTATAAGAGATAGGAAGTGGATTGATAGAATAAATCAGTATCAATGATATCAAGTTGGAATTTGAATTTTTTACAGATCTGATTGGAATATGACTAAAACATGGGCTATTTCTGTAATAGAATAAATACACAGAACTGGGTGATAATAAATGGCATCTGGATACATTTCCCAAAGCTTTTAATTTAGCAGGTAAGCCACAGTGCCATTGGTCCTATTTTTTATATTGATAAGAACCAAATAATTTGCAGCGTATCAGTTCAAAATATCAGAAACAGGTGCTGTGCAAACACCAGGGACTGGAACACCTAACCCTTTGAATGAATCTAAGCTCCGGTTTGTGTGTTTGTGTGTGGACAGAGAAAACAGATGGCATCACCCCATTTTGCTCATATCTTTTTCTGCTTTGTGTAATGAAGCTGCACCTGAAACATCAAACCCTGGTGTATAAATCAGTGTGTGACCTGCAGTAGATCGAGGTCAGCGCTGATACCTTTGGGAGACGGACCAGACAAATCCACATCATGTAAAGAATCCACTTCCACTTCCACAGCCAACACTGTGTCCAGTATTATCCACAGTGTCCACAGGCTGAACAATAACTATGAAATGTTTGAGACTTTGGATAATTTGTAAAACGGAGGAAGAAAATATCTGTTTAGAAAAATCTCTGAGTTAGTGTGGACAGGACATCAGATGCTCAACAAGGTTTGTGGTGTTGCCACAGAACCTCACAGTCCTCCCACACATCACATACAGCACCGTCGCTTTGCCGACAAGTGAAATAGTTTCACACATGACTACGTTTACGTTCAGTCATCAGCGTCAACACTCAGTTCTCAGTGGATGGTGCATTTATGGAGCTGCACATGACTGAATATACACACTTCCTCAGAGTCAGGAGCTATTCAGACTAAACCCTGATGATAGTGGAATTAGATTCTACTGAACATATTTATCTGAAATTACTGATTGTAGATGTTATTCTTTTGATATGAGAGTGAATGCTGAAAATATTGAAATCATAAATATTAATATTTTAGCATCATTCCACATGCCACTAGTTCAGGAATATTCAGCAGGCTTATTAATCAACCCTTTAAGACCTTGAAGTGTTTTTGTGGTGAATTTTCCTAAGTGACTTATCATCATGTATTATAATATTGTCCATTGCATTTTGCATTTTTTAGTGAAAATCAGGTATTTTCCTGTGTTTAATTTACTGATCATATCGATGTTCATAAAAGCTCAGAGTAAATTCAAAGGTTATTATATCAAAACTGAGAAAACTTGAGAAAACGTGACCTTTTTCCACAAAATATATCATTAATGGAATGTAAAAACCACTGTTATGTGTCAAACTATATGGGTTTTACTGGTGAAATAATGTTGCAGAAGATGACAGAGCCTCTGAACGTCCAAATATCTGATGATGATGAAAAGCTGAATTTGACCTGAAATATGTCAATGTATTGATAGAATTAGTGGTTCAAATGGTATTAAATATTTTAGATCAGTAGATGCTTTTGGCCACCAGTGACCGATAAGGTCTTTGAGGGTCAAAACTCTCTTGACATTAAACGTATTCTACTCTTAAGATGATGTGTTATAGATCAGTTCTGCAGCAATCAGTCAAAGACATCCATCATAATGAGAGACTGACAATAATGGACCACAATGACTTGCCAATATCTAATATGCATATCTATAGGGCCACAGAATGCAATTAAAACCAAGAGAATGCTTTTGTTTATTTTATTTTTTTTTTTAAGATTTTGTCCTCTTTTTTGGTGGTTATTTGGTGTAAATTCTCCCAGAGGCTGCAGGTCTCAAACATACCTTGCTTTCAGTGTTGCTGTCTGCAGGATTAGTGACAGAAGACGGGGTTTGCAGAAAGCGGCAGCAAACAAGGAAAACCACAAGGGAGTTTGTTGGGGGACACGGGGGATGCTGAGGGGAATGGGGAGGGATGGGAGGATGAGGTGTGGGGGTGGGGTGGGGTTAAAGGATTCACAAAGAAATGTTTCCTCTGAGGAAAAAAAAGTATGAAGCAGCAAAGGTGGATGGAAGGAAAGAATTCAAATGGCATTTGTGATAAGGTGACATTTAGAGAAATCTGTGCTCCATCTCCTTTGAAAGAAAAAGTCTTATCTTGATTCGAGAATAAAAAAAAAGAAAAAAGCTGGCGGTTGGACACAAGTTGTTCCAGAAAAAGAAAATATGATGGGATATGAGTCATTTCAAGGTGGACCGTGATTGATATATATATATATATATATATATATATATATATATATATATATATGTATGTATGTATGTATGTATATGTGTATATATATATATATATATATATATATATATATACACATATATATATACACTGAACAAAAATACAAACGCACCACTTTTGTTTTTGCTCCCATTTTTCATGAGCTGAACTCAAAGATCTAAAACTTTTTCTATGTACACAAAAGGCCTATTTCTCTCAAATATTGTTCATAAATTTGTCTAAATCTGTGTTAGTGAGCACTTCTCCTTTGTCCTTTGCTGAGATAATCCATCCACCTCACAGGTGTGGCATATCAGGATGCTGATTAGACAGCAGGATTATTGCACAGGTGTGACTTAGGCTGGCCACAATAAAAGGCCACTCTAAAATGTGCACTTTTACTGTATTAGGAGGTCCGGGGGGGCGTCAGAAAACCAGTCAGTATTTGGTGTGACCACCATTTTCCTCGCACAGTCTTCTTCATGAATTCTCTGAAACAGCTTTGGAGATGGCTTATGGTAGAGAAATGAACATTCAATTCACAGGCAAAAGCTCTGGTGGAGATTCCTGAAGTCAGCATGCCAATTTCATATTCCCTCAAAACTTGTGACATCTGTGGCATTGTGTTGTGTGATAAAACTGCACATTTTGGAGTGGCCTTTTATTGTGGCCAGCCTAAGGCACACCTGTGCAAAAGTCCTGCTGTCTAATCAGCATCTTGATATGCCACACCTGTGAGGTGGATGGATTATCTCAGCAAAGAAGAAGTGTTCACTAACACACATTTAGACAGATTTGTGAACAATATTTGAGAGAAATAAACCTTGTGTGTACACAGAAAAAGTTTTAGATCTTTGAGTTCAGCTCATGAAAAATGGGAGCAAAAACAAAAGTGGTGCGTTTATATTTTTGTTCAGTATACATATATATATATATGTATATATATATATATATATATATATATATATATATATATATATATATATAGAGAGAGAGAGAGAGAGAGAGAGAGAGAGAGAGAGAGAGAGATGTCCTTTTCTGAGGATTGATTGATTGATTAATTGATTATTGATTTATTAATATAGGCTGAGCAGGAATTTTATCGATAACAAAATTACATATTTTTTCTGATGAATATGTTGTTGGGTTTTTGTTATAAAAAAAAAAAAAAAAAAAATTTGCAATTTGCTAGGGTCACAAATCTGTTTTTGAGGGTTATTAATGTGATTGGTTATTCTTTTCTTCGTTGTGGAGGTTACAGTATAATTTATATGTTTTATTCTGCCTGTGCCCAGAGATTCTGTCTGTTTAATTTACATCCATTGTTAGCTGAATTGATGACTGACTAAAATAAACATTTATATTTTACCATTCCTCCAATAAGAAAACCCATTAGAGTAGCAACTAATATTTATTTTCATTTCAATTATCTGTAGACTTTTAATTTGCTGATTATTTTCTGGCTAAGCCCTTTGCCATTTGTTTCCACTGGGAATAATTTTCAATGTAACACAAAACAATGGCTTAGTTCACTGCAGAAGCTGCATTCATATAAAACCAAGTTAGGATCAGAAAACACCAAAGGTATGACAGAACTCTCAATCATCACTCCTTAATGCGACCTTTGTTTTTACATTCATGTTGCTTTACTGGAGTAACTGGGCTTAAGAAGAGGTTAAAAGTTATTAGATCTGTAACATGTTCAAGATGACATCCTCAAATGTCTTGTTTATTTTTCAAGCCAAGTATATAATTGAGGAATAACAAAGCCAGGAAATATTCTAGTTTAAGAATCTAGGATCTGAGAATTTTGATGTATGAATTACTCAAATTACAGCATTTGATTTAATCAGCATAACAGTTGGTGTTGAATTTAAGTCAGTTGTCTATGAGCAAAATACTTCTGACATAAAAACTGTGAAAATTTTAAAATTTGAGTAACTAATAAAGACAAATATTACATCAAAAATGCTATTTTTCAACATAGAGTCTGACAGTAGGATTTACTCAGAAGTGAGATTTTCTATCTGAAAATACATTTGCCTTTCTGATTCCCTCTAGACGACGATTTATAAAGCCTTTAATTATTAATATACATAAATCTGTGTGCATTAGTGATGCACAGATATAGTATATATCAGCCAGACATCAGTATTGGCATAAATATGTTTTTTGTGTTTTCTGTCATTTTGTATAAATCATGTTTGAATGTATGTTCATTCATACACAATGTGATGATGTGATAGCTGAAATATTTTATAATAACAATTTTCATATCTTTATAATTATTAAATATTATAATATACTGATTTCTTTGTTAAGGGGGGTTGATAACAAAAACAAATTAAGGAAACATGTAATAACATCAGTGTTGCCATCAGCTTTCAACTAAAATCTCATTCTAAATATACTGTAAGTATTGACAAAATTGCAAGAATTTTGCAATGGGTATGTCCATAATGTGTATCTGTAACAGCTTTTTACATTTTAGGAAGCACATAATTGAAGAACCTGGTGCTAAAAGTCCTGAAGTCACAAACAAGTCTGTTAAAAATATTTATAGGGTGGACTTAGCTAAACAAATACAATATATTTATGTGCTCAACTTGAATTGTCCAAAAATGTGACTTCAGTACAATTAACACCAGGGTCTTCAATTTCCAAACAATATGTATACTAGTGTATTTGACAAATAATTGAATAATCTAATAACTGTCTCAGGTCTAGTTACAAACCTAAAAAAGTCCATTCAAATTGATATAATTCATGAAATTACAAAATATTGTTTTAAAGCAGGAAAATATGTAAAAGATGTTTTTTTTGTACCGGAGGTCACAGTTCACCCTCCTTTTTGTCTGACTACATCACTGATCTGAGTTCACGGTTGCCATGGTGAAACATGCAATCAGCTGGTGCCCCTCTGAGTCTGAGCACCCGAACCATCCAGCTCGGCCCCTTCCTCCTCTCGTAGACAGTACAGGCCCTGTTGTTGTTGTCAGATCTTAGCTGTTCATCCCGGAGAACTCATCTCCCCTCCCGTTCCGGTCCTAGGTGAGCCTCAATACTTCCCCAGACCTCCCTTTCCTTTTGGCTGCCATTACCCAAACTAAGCTCATTTGTCCCCCCCAATAGACCCATGATCTGCCTTTTGTTCGGGCCCCAACCTCCCATTCATATCCCCCAGGAGAGCAGACAAAAGAGGAAAAGACACAGGCCTGAACCCTTTGCCCAGACAGACTGTGGTAAAGCGACCATAAAGAGATGCAGGGCTTGAATGGAGCTGCGCTGTGACGGGAAGCACTTCAGCTTTAACTACAGCTTCTGTCTGTGAAGATGTCCTCCCCATGTCCGTATCTGCAGCTTGTGACCGACGACCGACGAGGCGTTTCAGAGCGAGAAACTGCCTATAGATGCTGCTCTACAAAAGTGCAGCTTTCCTCCGATAACAAAATATCAACTCTGGATCCGTGTTGTCAGATAGAATCCTGCAGCTTAGGCGTATGTTATGGTTTTCCGGCACAAATCGCATCATATTTAGACCATAAGCTATATTACCGCAGCTTAGGCTTTCTAGGCTCGGAGGAATACTCTGAACTTCCCGACATGTTAATCTACAAAGCAATAAAGCCTGACGTACACAGTGGTTGTGCATCCGTCTCCACCTGTGTGATGTTAAATATGAACACAGGTTCAGCGAGGAGGCAACGGGTGGGAGCTGCCATACTGTTCTATAGGGGCTCCTCTGCACGGCTTAAAATAGAAGAGATAAGAACCTCAGAGTCTCAGAAGGCGTCTGCTCTGGTATATATGATTCGGTCGTCTCCTCCGTCAGAGTACCTTGTGCATTTGTAAGCACAAAATAGGAGCTATTAAAGTGATATATGCATTATCTCCTAAAGATAATGCTTACTCATGCAAAAACGTAAATACCATCACTTTGCATTTACATGATACTTACTTTTGTGCTATGAAATGAATGGCAGCTGTAGACAGGCGTAACAGGCTGACTGTCTGCCAATGGGAACAATTCATGACATAATAAACAAGTACAAGTGCTTATTCGCTTCATCACCGCTGATGAATTTCATAAACAGACTCTCTTTTGTAGTGTGATAGACGCTGGTGGACTCCTCTGACAAACATCCACCAGTTTCATCATTTCAAACTGATGTATTGCAACAAAATCACACTGTTAAGTTCCCACACAAACTGGCAAACAGAGAGCAGGCAGAGTTTTCTTGCTGTGTTTTGCTTGACATTTTCATTGTTTTTTTGTTTTTTTTCTAACTACCGATTCTGCTTTGGTGAGTAAGTCTCTGTTTTTTCTGCGTAACATATTCAGGCATCTGGAAGCAACACACTTCACCCGTCACCTGTCAACTCATCCTGAGCAGTACATAAGTGAAGGTACAAGGACTTCATTGGGTTTATGTAGCTGTTTTGTTTTTTTTGTTGTTTTTTAGAGAAACCTGAGCAGAAACCCTGATTTTAGTCTGACTGTGGAAGACGCTAACAAGTATCATCCCTGCTTCAATATTGAAACTTCCATTGTTACGTCCGCCAAGGAAGATTATGATTATGTTTTCATCGGGGTTTGTTTTTTTGTTCGACTGTTAGCAAGATAACTCAAAAAGTTATGGACAGATTTTTCAGGAAATGTTGATAGTGGCACAAGGAACAAATGAATTTGGTGGTGATCGGGGGGATGGGGGTGGAACTGATCTGCCTAGGCGGAGGTCTGTGCTTGCTGAGTGCTTTTCTAGTTTATTTTGTGGTAGTTAGGGCTGCGCAATTTTGGCCAAAAATAAAATCCAGATTTTTTCTTCTAAAAACTCGATTTTTGATTTAGATTTTTGGGTAAAACTACAAAAGACAACAGAAGTCAGCATGTCATTTTCGTAAGCAGCCCACAATGCAAGGCACTGCTGCCTACCGCAAATCTGTGACGGTATCATGGAATCCCTGAAAATTCCGTGATGGGCCCACAGAAGTTATACCAACGTAAGTCAGTGACAGGCATCAGTCATGCGTGCGTGGACCATGTACTATGGGTGATCCCCATGCAGTTATATATGTGGGGGTGCGGTCTGGGGTAAAACAACGCTGGGGTAAAACAAAAGTGAAACTTTACATACTTTCAATATCCAACTCCCAAGGTCTGTTCCTCTCTTATACAGCGGATCTTACATGAAATTTTCACGACTTCTACCCTGTATCCACTGGACCCCCTCCACTGCTCTATGGCTCCCCGACAAATGCTGAGCCCCATGAATTTGTCACATTTACCCCACCCCACCCCTTTACGGCACCCCAGTGAATGGGGACATTCGCGAATTCTGAGGCTGCCAACACTTCGGTTCAGGTGAACGTTAGTGCCAGTAATGTAGGATATACTGTAGGTGTCAGAAAACTGTCACAACCTGCCTGTTATTTCAGTTGGTTGGTTGTCCCCCCCAAGGATGAAATTCACTGAGTAGTTGTAGGGATGTAAAAACCAGAGGGGGGAATCCCCCCAACAATTCGCACTCTGCCCGTATAACATCTCTCCAAAATCTAAAACTGATATAAAAGTTCCCTCAATAAGTTTCTTCCAGTACTGAAGAGGAAAGGACGATTTGTTTAAAAAAAAGCCTTTCTGATGCTTTGGTCAAAGGCCCAGCAGTGACTCACTACTCCCTCTAGTCGACACATAAATTCAATGGACCATTGCTTTCAATAAATTCAGTTGATATCTGTACAATCCAATACATTGATGTCTGAAATATTATCAAAAGAGTTTATTCTAAATACTCTAGCATTAATTTTAAGTCATTCCTCAATACTTTGACTTTTAAAGTATAGATAATACATATAACTCCTCTATTGTATTTATTGTAAAGTAACTAAAGTCAACTTTAATGTCTCTGAGGGCAAATATGTATTGCACTGTGCTAAAACCCATTGTAGCTCATAAAATAAACATCAGACTGACATGGAAACATTTGACAGTACATTGCACGCTGACGGCAATAAATCATTCTCATAAAACATACATCAACAATAGGACATACATGAGAGTTTGAAGAGTTAAGTGCTTAAGTGCTTGTATTTCAAGCCCAGACGGACTGTGTTAAAGTGACCATAAAGATATGCATATGTGCTGTCTGAAGCATCTGTGAATTTCTTGCTAATATGTTTTCCCTCTCTTGTTTTGCCTCCGTAGACTCAGTTGCATCACATAAAAGACTTAATTATACCCAAAAACTTTCTGTCTGAATGATAAATAGTTTCTTTTGTGCGACGCGGTGCAGTGTGTTGTCTTCTCCACCTCCTCCACTTTGTTTTTTGACTTCTCTTGGCCCGCTGTAACCCTGCAGGAGGACGGAGGAGTTGAAAGATGAGAGTCTTGTATCCTGGGCTGACGTGGGTGTCCCAGCAGGGCTTGTGTGGCATTGCTTTCCCTCTGTCGCTCCTGGCTGAGGTGAGGTGAGGTCAGGTCTCCTGGGGTCACTTCACCCAGGAGGTCCCCGGCTCTTACTCGACACATTCCGGTCTGCGCTATCTGGGAGGCTGCAGCTGTTTTCAGTCGGTATTTTCAGTATTTTATTTCATTTAAAGCTCAATTTGTCGTTCCTGGTGGATATCCCTTAAGCAATAAGCTCGACAACTTCATTATGAAACATTAAACACTGACCTCCTGCAGCCTCTTTTGGTCCTCCGTAATAAAATTCTCATTCAACCAGAGCTATCGTTGCACCCCGAAACCCTGAGTCCTTTGTGGACAGCCAGTCAGGAGGCAATGGTTTAGTTGTCTCGACATGTTCCGTTGGATTTCTGTTTGCTTATTCAGGGCTGGTTGTGCTCTCTGGTTAAAATGTCGACCATTTATTATAAAAAGCCAAATATACATAATTGCGGCAAAGTGGAATGTTAAGGGGTTGGTGTTTATTATGCAGCATGCATGCTGCCTGTAAATCAGTCTGCGGTCTAAAGGGTTTGTGTATAATCTATGTCACATTAAATGTCTTGCGTATCAAACAGAAGTGGAAAGTACAAGCTGATGTGTACAGCTGTTAAATGCAAAGGTAACACCGTGCCAACTGTAGCAACACAAAAGGTGGGTGGGGTTTGGTTATAGGGTCAAAGGTCAGGGACCACAGGACAGATACGAGGTCTTGACACCGTGTCGAGGACATTTATTGGTCTTTTATACAGATGGGTGCAGCACTGGTGACTGTGTGTGGTCTAAACATGTAGCACCTTCATTAGCATCATCATGTCCTCTGGTGAGAAATGAGATAAATGGACCATATCTGGAGTGCAAAACCTTTTATACAGTATGACTAATGTACATTAAGGATTCTGCTGCTTACATTTACTGAAATGATGCTTCATGAGTCCAATGTATGGTTATATTTAGCCTAGCTTCGCTCACAAACCAGAGACTGGGGGGAACATCTGGAGGTAAAGCTACTGTACATTTCTGTTATAGATGATGTATATTATTTTGTTTAATCATGTAACATCCATTCATTTCAAGGCCTATATGAAAAGGAACATCTTTCAGGTTCAGTTTGTTACATGTGGCTGAAAAATATGCTAAAAGATATCTATTTAAACATGTCTCAAATGTAACCCTAATCCTAGAGAGATTGTAACATCTTTCATTACCTCATATTTGAAATATAAAATAAAATGGACTCTGTTCACATCATAAGCTGTATAGTGGGCCGAGGAACTGTAATGTCACCGCCTGATTACTGAATGGTTCTTTTTTTTTTTTTTTTTTTTTTTGGGGGGGGGGGGGGGGTGGCTTTTTGAATGCAAGAGTGGCCATATTTGAACAAAAAGGGTAGAGCTGCAGGGATCAGGTGTCAGCTAATGCTAAACTCTAGCTTACTAGCTACTAGCTTACTTTTTTGCATAAGTATTTGTTCTGTTTTTGCCCTTTAGTATTAACTCTGTATCTGTTTTACCTGTTTGCTGTGTGTTCGTCCCTTGGCTGTTTATTGTAAAGCGTCTTTGAGTACTTAGAAAAGCGCCATATAAAACCAATGAATTATTATTATTATTATTATTATTATTATTATTGTTATTATTATTATTATTATTATTATTACCTCTGCCAAGTGTTACGGCAGAGGTTATGTTTTCATCGGGGTTTGTCTGTCTGTTTGTTTGTTTGTCTGTTTAGCAAGATGACTCAAAAAGTTATGGACAGATTTGGATGAAATTTTCAGGAAATGTTGATACTGGCACAAGGAACAAATGATTAAATTTTGGTGGTGGGGGGGGGGGGGGCTGATCTGCCTTGATGAAGGTCTGCACTCTCCAAGTGCTTTTGTAGTTATTATTATTACTATTTCAATAAAACAGTAGTCTTCATAAGTAGCCCCTTTTCCACAGCACTTCTGTTCCAAGAATATTTCACCTTTATTCCGGAACAGCGTCTGTGTAAATGAAATGGTGGATCATTTGGTCCCATCTCTGTAACGCCTCTGGAGGTAGTAAAAGAGTCGTGATAAAGGTGGAATCATGATTCCGGAATGCTATGTAAAAGGAACACCTCTCGTTCTGCAACCAAGGTGTGACGTTTTGATGATGTATTGCGTGTGCGACCCCCCCCATTTAAAAATGAGCGTGGGCCGTGTACAGTAAACAAACATCAAAGCGACCATTAAGATGTCGAACTGGGGAGATGCCGAGATCCGCGAGCTGTTGTCACTTCGGGCGTAGGACTCTATCCATGCCAAGGCCGTTTTTAGCCCATTTTTGGGGGGTGCTGAAGCCCCCCCTAAATTGATTCCCAGCACCCCTAAAATATTTTAAGGTTGTTGAAATTTTTCTTTTTTCTTGTTTACTTTATGTCCATTCTTAATGTGCTAGAAAAATGCCAAAACCATATACAGTACATGGTTGAAACATAATATTTTAACAACATAAATACAGCACCCTCCACCCTCTCTCAAAAATGGTTCGATCACCACCCCACCACCCCTTTTCCACCTGTATAGTGCAGTGCACAGTGGCGATGCCTTTAACAGCTGGTGTACAGTAGTGGTGTAAGTACCTGGGTTAAACCAGGACATGTGACACATTTGTTTACTTCTACCACTTTTAATACCAACATATTATCATCATTGCTAGTCCCTATTTTTGCTGCATCCAAACGTAGATCACTGTTTATGCTGTTAGGTGGGAGTTAGCTACTGTTTCTTCTATCTAGGAAATGTTCCATGTGGTTCAGTCAAACCTCTGTCCTCTGTTTGAATTGGACTGAGAGAAGCTGCTGTTGTGTCTGTGCATGTGTTCAGACTAAAGACAACATGTTACTGTCTTTATCTGACTGGATAACTGACTGGGTGCCCGTTAACTCCTAGTTTGTATGTTTGTGCAGACAGACAGCCTCATCATGGACATACAATTATTTTTTCTAAAAAAAAGAGCCAGATTCAGGTAAGAGTGTAAGATCAACTCGTGTAACCTCATTTTCCACAGCAACCAAATACTCTATTACAATGGTGTTGTAAGTTGGATAAATGTATCAGTTTATGTCTCTTATTAGGTATAAAACTCATTGTTTGGTTATTTGCCTTTTAGTTAAAGCACAAAGAGAGAGAGGGGAGCAGAGAGACACTGAAAATGTACACAGGTCTACAATTTTTTAGTAATTATCTGCCTCAGAGGTTAAATGTGTTAAATGGTACGTATTTTAATCAGATTAATTGGAAAAGAAAGGACAAAAGTACTGGTTTGCTGATGTTTTCCAAGTATATGATAAAGTGTTATTCCACATATATGTTGGTTTCTGTCCATTTATAAACAGATTTCTAAATGTTCCACTGATAGAACCTGTAAAATGAATGTATTGTCATGTGCAGACAGTGTTTTGAAGTAGATCTGGTAGCTCTGACACTAATATTCCTCTGGAGTTAAACCCATTCTCTCGGATATGTCATGTTGAGGAGCTGCTGTATCAAAATGGAGGATTGTCTTCCCCAGAAATTAGGGTTAGGGTATATTTCTTTTATGATTTTAATCCATTCCTCTTTTATTGTGGCTCAGCATATACATAACTTTTATCAGATTTGATGGTTTAGTCACAGAGTTTCCCCTACCCAAAAACTGATATACTTTTCTTTCACAAATGTAGGAATGATGGTTCGAAATTGTGTTAAAATTGTGTTAAATGTTACAAAACAGTGAAATTTCTCTTGCCTGCCCAGGCAGCACTCTGGGTACTCGACACCCCTAAACCTCTGGTCCTAGAATCACCTCTCATCCATGCTAACATTTGTGGAATTGTGAAAGACTCTGGAGAGGTTAGCAACACTGCTATGCTCGGGGGTTTCCGACTTCTTTGGTTTGGCTGAGGAAATTGGTCAATGGTGGAAAAAAGGTGGGATCACCATCTCCCCTTTTTTCTGGGATCTCTGTGTAAAAGTGGTTATACATGGCATAACAGAGTCCTGTTAGTGTAATGTATTAACCAAAACTAAAGTCATGTCTTTCAGGAAAAAATGGTGTTTTATTTATGAAACAGCAACTCTGACCTCTGGCCTCAAAGCCTTATATATGCCCTGAGTTCTTATTAACATAGGAATAATTTACAGATGGACCACCTGATCACTTATCAGAGGATCCAAATGCAAAGAATGAGACCAGAATGACTCCTGGGAAAAAATACTGACTTAAAACTATGGGACACAGGTCTTTTTGGACCCAACGTTAATAGCTTGAAGATGCTTCTGCATTGGCTCCATGTTGGCCTTCTTTACCCTTTAACTGCAGACTAACACGCTAAGATCATTCCAAGTGTGACAGTATTTATTTAAACAACATATTCTGTTTGGATAGTCTGAATTAGACCTCATTCGGAAGATGTTACGTACTGATGTTATTCAGTTTTTAGGAGCATTCTTCGCACACGTATACGACACATTGACAATACGCATTTCCACCATTTTTTATTGCAGGTTTCGACACTTGGCTTTGTGTGTTTCTGGTTGAGGTCAGTGAGTTGAATGCAAACCAACTAGTATTGAGCGGGGGTGGAGATGCATGTCCAAAAGTAAACCTTACATTTATGGTCAGAATGAGGATACCCTGGTCATCAACAGGCTTCTTAACAATTATAAGTGCAGGTGGGAAGCTGAACTGGAACATTAGTGGAACACTCATATTCAGTATCCATGTTGACAAGGGCAAAAACTGCTTAATTTTATGTATGTGACCGTAGTCATTGTCATGCTTTTATGCCAGTGGTTCCAAACCTTTTTTGGCTCCTGACCCCATTTTAACATCACCAATTTCTGGTGACCCCAGACATTCAAAACGGAGATTTTTTTTTTTTTTTTTGCTAAAATTTATTTGTTTTTGATCATGTAATGGTTTGCTATACTATGTTGCAAATAAACATTAATTTTAGACGACATTTAGTCTATATAATGTATACTATTATGGACGGAGGCAGAAAAGCCAGGTGTAGATTACTGCACAAAGTGAGAATTTGATTTTCCTTGGTCAGGATATGTACGGTCAGTCCAGCTTGGATTTACAAGGCTGACAATTAATACTGAACAAACAATAACTCAAACTATGAATTATGAAAGAGCTGCAGCATCTGAAACCGACCACAATGAACATTTGACAGATAAACAGAACCACAGTGCTTCAGTTTCAGACTCACAGTTTGTCATGTCTTTTATGGATTGGGACTGTCTCTGTCAACTCACTATATATTTTTTGTTAGTATGTTTTTATTTTTATCAATTACTTGAAATTTCAGGCGACCCCATTTGAATTCCAGGCGACTAGTGTTGCTTTCATCAACGAACCTTTATTGCATAACGAAAATGAGAAAAGACATAACAAAAAAAGACCTGCTCCCAGTCCAGGTCACAATGGTAATTGACAGCATATAATATATTTCTGAGTCCATAAGAATGATAAGATAACCTTGTTTGAACCAAAATGGGTTTAACTAAAAGAAAATGTTGATTTTGTCAAGACTATATTCACCAGATGAAACAGAATTGCATGACTAAAAAAAGACAAAAATAGAATTTCCATTGACTAAAATGTCATCAGTTTTCGTCAACTCAAACTAGACAAAAATAGTCATGTGTTATTCTGACTAAAATACGACTAAAATGCTCAGAGCTTTGGTTGACCAAAACTTGACTAAAAACTATTAACGTGACTAAAAGTAATAAAGACTGAAATGAGAGTTTGACACAAAGACTAGACAAAAACTAAAATTAAAACAGGCTGAAAAAAACAACACTACAGGCGACCCCACGTGGGGTCCCGACCCTAAGATTGAAAAACACTGTTTTAGGGGGAGTCAGTCATCTCTGACTTAAGTCTGGTTTACAAGGTACAGTCAGTTGCATAGATTTTTGTTTTAATTAGTTCTGGCAAAAGACAGATAAGCAAATTCTTTACATTTATACTTTGTGGAGGTTGTACTGATAGTCACAACCTCACTGTCAGATGCCTCATGAGCCTTAAAGTATTATAAACTGAGCTGCCAATTGATCATTGTAATAGAAAACAATGTGATGCACTCACATTAAAGCAAGTTTAGGTACGACACACTCTCTTGTATATGCCCACTGGGATTTTCTAGCTTCTGTAGAACTCAAGCCAAATCACCTGCTGCCCTCTACATTAACCCTGACACAATGACACCACAAAAAACACAACAAAAACACATTAAACATATGTCAGTAGGCTCTACTGGATGTTGCTTTACAGTACCTTGGACAATATAATTACTGGCTAACTATCTAACACACAGATATGGGATTGATATCAAACCTCTCATTTGACTCTGAAAAGACCACAGATCTTTCTCCAAATTCTTAGCAGCCTGACTTCCACTTCTTTTCAACTTGTCTCGGATACATCGACCTTCCGATGTCAAGTCTGTCTGTGTTACATCGAAACCCTTAAATCCCTTTCCGACTAAAGCAGTTCCCAAACATTTATTCAAGCAGCTGCATCAAAACAAAACTGCACAACTTGCTTTGTCTGCTCCCCTTCATCTTCTGAAACCTATCACGGGGCATGCCTATTCCCTGCACTATGAATTATGGATCACTGCTAATAGGCTGCTTTTCCTCCCTGTTTAACTCACTGTGGCTAAAGGGTTATCGCTGATGGCTGCTTCTGTTTGGACTCCGTACCTAATGCTCATCATCACAGTCCGCCCATCAATGTGTTATTGTCTCATTATTTCATTTGAGAGGCAGGGGGCTTTAGTAGCTTGGGGAGAAGCAGGCAGACTGGGTCTCCGTCCAAGTGACCCTCCCTCAGGACTTAACCCACACCGTCCCACCTCGCTGCTGCATAATGGATGAAGGACAGACATCGGGAAGAGGGGGAAGAGCGGGAGTGGGGGCCCTTATTACCTTGTGATTCATTTTTAATGAGGTAAACAGGTCTTTCCAGGTCACCTGCGAGCTCACACACACCCAAGGCGGGTGGTGTGTCTTCCCTATCGGCTGCCTTATTGCTGCCCGCTTTGACATCCTCCATGGCTGCAGGGGCTCCATAGTATAATTAGGTCTCACTGTCATTGACAGAACGTGTCTCACCCTACTGAGTCCCTTTCCTTTCCTTCAAGTTAGATGCCACCAATTATACAGTGGCAAGAAGACCTTATTATAAGTGCTTCAGGCAACCTTTGGCTCAGTTTTCCTTTTCCTGCCAATAGATTAAGTTTTCCAGCACTGAGTTAAAAAACAACCACCACAATTAAGTTTCTGTGTATTGTTTCATAACTGATTTCTCTGGTCTTTGCAGCTCATAAATTCAATTTTTAATATTGCTGTGTAGAAGAAACCTGTTGTCTTGAAAATATAGTTTGTTTTTCCGTCCCTGGCGGTTCGGCGTCGTAACATTCAGAACAGGTAGTTGTTTTCTCTTTTTGCCTGGCATGTTATTGCAGCGTTTCCTCTGTGTGTGTATATGTTAAATGACAGCCGATAAAACTGAACATTGTTGTGCTCTAATGGAAATAAAATGGGCTCCCTCAAGCAGACGTCTGGTTCCGGAGAGGCAGAAATTGGATGACAGGCGAGGATGCACGTACGGGGTGTCATCTGGGAAATCAAACCCGCTCAGTTCAGTTGCTCTGAAAGTCGGTGAACAGGTATGCCTTCGCAAACAGGGAGGTGCAGAACTCCCACAGCAATTCCCCGTGAAGCCTGGCGAGGCTGTGAAGAAAAGAGAGGGAGAGCAACAGGAAGGTGAGAACAGGAACAGATGGAGAGATGCAGGGAATCTACACTTACAGCCATTTAAAACAGGTGCTATGCACTGCCAAGCTTTCAACCCATCATCTCATCTAAATGATATCATTACAGCCAGAAGTCATTAAAGAAAGATCTTTCCCCCCCGACTGTATAGATTTCCTTCGTCTCCCTGGGGAGCGAGGATGAAAATGAATTTAGGGCCCCTCAAGTCATTGAATTTGCTTTTTATCACCCGATAGCCGTGCTACATATGTGTCATTGTGCTGTATATGGGATTAGAGAGGATCTTTTCTGCCTGACTGGCTACTGGCTCTCAGCAACAAGACGAGGATCATTTCCCCTGCTGAGAAAAGCTTCACTCTGCTTCGCGAAACACCCTTGGATGTACGTTATGGATCTTCGTCTTCTCAAACACCACCCCGCCTTTATTAACATGTGAGGCAGTTTAGATTACAAAAGCATATTTCCCCAAAGACTCGTTCATGTTAGCTTAGAAAAAGAGGCATTTATCCAGCTTTTAAATGACACGTTTGGCAGGAATAACCTTTGAAAAGTTAGTCACGTTATTTTTTTTTTTCTTTTTCATTCACTATGTAGCTGTTGTATGCTATAACCAGCAATTTAATAGACACTTTTTAATTCATCCCCCCCATCATCATCATCATCACCATCACCAACAAAGTCCCTTAAGATCAATCTGAGGGGTCATTTTCTGACTTAATGTGTGTCATGCCATCCTTCTCGCCGGCTCTTATGGAAGCTCTTTTGAAGCACATTTCTTCATCCTTTTGAAGTCCCTTTTGAAGAATGGATGGATAGGATCCGTGTGGAGCTGGATCATCCCGAGGTCTTTGTTTCTGTGTTTATTTGAAGCGGTTGTGCCTGTTTACATCAAATTCTTGAGCGCAGGACGAATGGTAATTGCAACCAGCGTACATATGGTACCACAAGCAAACTCTAATCAGGAGATGGTTACTGACACGACTGTTTGATTCAGTGTGTCAGTTTTCCACTTGGTGGTCTTCCTTCAACATTTCAATGGATGAGTCAGGGGCAAAGAAGCCACCATTCACATATTCCATCACCACAATCGTTAAAGTCGCATCAGAGTGTTAGCTCCAAAGACAAATATGAAAACTTTTTTTAAATACTCTTTATGGTGACCATTCCATTCCACGCCAGCTGATTTCTGTGCATGTTTCTTTATTATACGGACTAGTGTTTCGTGAGGAATTCACAGTGAAGGTCATATTACTTTCACATTCACCCAAACTGATGCAGCCAAAACTGAGCATCAACTATGACAACCACTTCCATGTTTGGTACATTATTTTATTTTTCTAGCTAGTTTTTAACTTTTTTATTTTGCTATCATAGCACATCTACAACAACAGTAAGAGGCTATAATAATTATGATACCTGCCCAAACAGACTGACCGTTAGCAGCTGCAGCTGGGTGCTTCTATGAAACTGGTCCTAAAAACAGGACATGGGGTTAAAAATCCAAACCAGATGTAGACTAATGTTATGAAGCAAGTTTGGAAGCACTTTGGGTCTGTTTTAATGATAAATATTTACTGAGATAAAAGAGACTATTTTTCAGATAAAACACATTTTTATATCATTTTTATACAAAAATCTGTATGTAACACGGTAAAAAGGACACGAAAATTACACGCTACTAATTTTTGGAATATCTCTTTATTCTCTGACAGGTACATTTTGGGAATCGAACTAATTATGCAAGGCAGAGTGTTTCACAAAAATGACCGCTGTTGCTAAATCATTCGCAATTTATATGCGTTTAACTGGGCAGGTTCTGTATGTAACGTGAGTTGACACAATGGGTTACACACAAAACCTGGAATGAGACGATTCATGAAAAACCTCATGTCTGGATTAGAAAAACCACTAGGATCAGCAAATTTAACTCAGTGTCTATATTTATAGGCCTATATAAGACTATTTCAAGCTATACGGTCCAGGTAAAATCCACTGACATCTAGGTAGTTTTTCATGTCCTAATTTTGGTCCTATTTTTGTCCCCAATGTTTTATTAAAAATTCACAAATTTTGGGATGGTTCAGACTAAGAGTATAATTATCTCCACCAGGAGGTATTGTGATCACTTTGCTTTGCGTGTTTGCGTGCATGTTTGCGTGTTTGTTTGTTTGTTAGCAAGATAACTCAAAAAGTTATGGACAAATTTTCATGAAATTTTCAGGAAATGTTGATACTGGCGCAAGGGAGAAATGATTAAATTTTGGTGGTCATCGGGGTGGGGTGGGTGGGTGGGTGGGGCAGATCTGTCTTGGCAGAGGTCTGCGCTCTCTGAGTGCTTTTCTTGTTTTTTTTGCATTTATCCGAGGTCATTATTTGGCACATCCTGGGGGGAAATATGTCTAAATTTACCTTTTATTATTGGATCTAAAAAGGTGGAAAAGTGCCAGGAACCAAAATGAACCCAGTTTCATAGAGGCACCCAGCTACTTTAGCATTTGGGAGTTAAATATATGGTGGAGACTAAAAGCAACAAAATAAAAATGGGATGAAAACATTAAATAACATGGAAATAAATCCGCTGAAAATGAATCAAAGATTAAAATGAAATCTGCTACATGTGTAGAATGCAGTCATGAGAAAGCTGCAAGTGCAATTTTTCTTTTTAATTTTCTTAAATCTTTCTTAAATAAATTTGTTGACTATATCCTCAGTTAATTGTGTGAGTGAAACTTTTACTGTTAACACGTCTTCAACACCAGTCCGAGTGATTACGTCAGTTGAAGTTATATCCTGTCATCAGTCTCCCATAAAGAGCCCAGACCGTCTCCCTTCACTCCCTGCTTTCAAGTTTTGTAAATGCTATGTTAATGCAGGCCCTGCATTCACTCATATCTGGCTCGCCATTGGCTTTCCTGCTGCAATTTACAGCTAATGGTCCACCAACCCCCTCCATCCAGCCTCCTCTCCCCTTTCCCCCCCATTTTCCTCTCCTACTCTCTTTCTTTCCTCTCCTCTCAGTCAGTCTCTCTCTGTCTTTCCAGCCTTGAGGCGTCCCGTTTCAGCTCCTTCACTTTCAGTCACAATGCTGTGGAGAGGGTGAATGGGTGGGGGGCATTTAAGAGAGCAGTAGGTGGGAGTGGAGTCTGACCGCAGAGGGTCTACTGTTTAAGAGAAAGGGAATTCTCTCTTTCACTCACTCTCCTCCTCTCTCTCTCTCTCTCTCTCTCTCTCTCTCTCTCTCTCTCTCTCTCTTTGCTGCTCTCTTTTTCTCTATGTCTCTCGCTCTCACCCCCTCTCTCTCTCCTCACTGGCTGCGCAACATCAGCCGGCTCTCTAGGTAGACTGGAGTAAACACTCTAAGAGAACAGAGAGAAGAGGGAAGATGACAGAGCTGTCAGCGCTCTGAGAGATACACACCGGTGAGAACATTTGTTACGGCTGGCCGATAAGACTCTCTTCAACATTGCTTCAGCTTGCATTTCCTAATCAGTGGAGAGGCTTTCAATTGTGCTTGAGGTAAGTTTTTACCTGCATGGAGCCGGTGTGTTTGACTTGGACCAGAATGAATGGACTGACTGCTTTGCCTAATGGGAATAATTGACAAAAACTAAATCTTGAGCTTGGCAACTTTACAGCTTCAGCCACTTTTTTGGGCTAAAACCTGAAACTTTGTCAGGTTTTTTAATTGTTTTTTTTTTGTTATTATTTATTTATTTTTTATTTTTATTTTTTTTTTATTTTTTGTGAAAACCACAATTCTGCAATCAAAAGGTGCCTTAATAATTTACTATTTTTAGTTTATCTTCCAAAGTTCAGTCTATAAAATGCAAATAAAATCATAATTTCTGACATTCAGTTTATAAATAATCAATTACTGGCTGATAAAGTGACTAAAGCACTCATGTCAAATGAAGAATATGGCTGTGTTAACAAAAATACACTACTTCCATTCATTAAAGCAGCTTTTGTAATTCATCCTTATGTTTTACTAGCAGCCACTTCACAGACCGTCTTAATTCTGCTCTTTACTGCATACACCTGGGTGCCAATTATGTTTTACTGTGAAAGTTTTCCGCTTGCCAGCAATTTTCTATTTATGGCTGGAGAAGGGTGAACTAGGTATGTGATGAGAGATGTAGGTCTGTGCCGATGAGCTGAATTCTTCTATGTGCATTAAGGCTGATGCTGAGTGGTGGTCTGATGGGATCATAGGAGTCGGGAGATGTGTTAGTGTGTAGTGTGTGTGTGTAGTGTGTGTGTGTGTGTGTGTGTGTGTGTGTGTGTGTGTGTGCACTGCTTGCCAGAGTAGGTCCAGCTGTACACTTTATGGTTGCCAGCAGACAGTAGGCTTGTGTAACCCAGGAGACAGACAGCTGCTGTGTATTAGATGCTGCCGGTTGGTTCCTCTCCCAGATACCCAGCATGCACGCTGCCGGCTGTAAACTGGCAGCCTCACTGACACACTGACTGTTCATCTGCATGTGTAGTGCAGTCTACACTCTGTAGGTCAGACTCATTTGTTTGGCAGGTATGTCCCATAGAAGACTTCAGAGAAATTAGGGAATTGGATGGATGGATGGATGGATGGATGGATGGATGGATGGATGGATGGATGGATGACATTTCATTCAGGAGCTGGTGGAGACTAAAAACAGAGCTAAAACACCAGTAATCATAAAATAAACTGGACTTAAATGGTACCAAGTGGAAAAATCGTGGCATGATGACGAAAAGGCGACTGCTTCAAACATGTCTTATCTGCTAAACATGGTATTGTATGCTTTTAATGTCTTAATTTGGTCATTATGTTCTCGAATAATCACATAATTTGCATCTAAAGCAATAAGACAATATTTGGAAAATCTACTACGCCTGATAATATTGTTCAATACTAGTAATTTCCTGAGGGTAACATCATCTGATGTTTGCATGCATTGCAAGTAGACAGTAAATTATTTTCTATATCCAGCCTTATTTCTTACTTGCTTTGTGTTTATTGCTCAAATATGGATCCTGTGACAATGAAAAAGTGATTTTCTGCTCAGTACTAGTCAGGTAGCTAATGGTCATACCACTCAAAGTAAGACTGAATAGTGAACCTCCTATTTACTGTCCACTGAAATGAACAAGAATGTGTTTTTGCTTGAGTTTTGCAATTTGTAAGATGCACAATATACATGGAAAAATGTCCTTTAAGTTTTGGTCTCAAATCTTCAGCAGGTCAACCAGCTTAGGAAACAGTCTTTATATCTCAGTGGGACTCCAGAACCTCCCACTGAAAGCTAATGGAATTCTTTAAAGTGGGTTAGCAGCTGAAGGAAGCAGAGTAAGGCAGAATATATTGCAGGTTTCACATATTTACACTGTATATGCCTGAAGCTGTTTGAGGAAAATCGTATTCTCATGGTGGCAGATATCTGAACTCTTAAATAAATCTAACGGAGACAGAGAGAGAGAGGAGAAAAAGGGGAGGGAGGTAAACGGATAAGGGATTGACAGTAGAACTGGAGAAATGGGTGTGTGTGGAGGTATAGGCTGAGTTGGAGGAGAATCCCTGGATACCAGGGCACCTTCTGCTGGATGGTGATGAGGAGATGCAAACGCAGTGAAGCAGCCAATCAGTGTTTCCTCAACTGCACATTAAAATTCACTTTTTCACTTTTTTTGGACAATTTTCTCATTTACCCTGAGTATTTATTTTGGGATACTGACTAACAATGCGTGACAGACATGCTCTACGATCATAGGTGGCAGCTCAGGCTTAGTGCATTAATGTTTTATGATGCTTTGGCTACGCATATGAGTGGCCACTGACAGTGACACTCGGCATAAAGATGAGTGGGAAACGGGCTTTTGTTTGGACAGCTGTTAGCTCCCAACGCTACACAGAGCTTGGCCTACAAAGCTCTCTGAGAGGGTGACTGTCTTTAACCCCACTTAGCTCCTCCACTGGTGATGGAGAGCAAACAATAATTGTGGGTATTCATGATGACCCACGCTGGGCAAGACTCAGGAGACACACAGAAATGTTCTGGTTGGACTAAATGGACATCGTCTCTAATTCAAGCTGATTCTCTTGGCTCCTCTCCTGTTTTTTTTTTTTTTTTTTGTCTCTCTTCTTCTTCTCATTCTTCTCATCCTTCTTCTTCTTCTGTTTGTTCATCTTTTCATCTGAATTGTTCTGTCCAGCAGATATGACCACCTGAGGTCCACATGGTTCCCTCAGTAAAATGACTGATCCAAGAAGTATATTTTTTTTTAATAAGCCTTTCAATTTTGTCTTAAAATATCTCAGAAATGTCTCAAGTGTTACAAATATCATAAATTTGTCAACTAATTACCAGGGATACCTCTTATTTATTAATGAAGACCATTAATCACTTTGGAATTTTACTCTTTTTACCCCCGCCAAGGAGGTTATGTTTTTGCTGGCGTTGGTTTGTCTGTCTGTCTGTGTGCAAGAAAACTCAAAAAGTTATGGACGGATTTGGATGAAAATTTCAGGAAATGATGATACTGGCACAAGGAACAAATTACTCAATTTTGGTGGTGATCGGGGGGCCCTGATCTGCCTTGGCAGAGGTCTGCGCTCTCTGAGTACTTTTCTATTTAACATATTTTATCCATGATTTCTGAATTAAACTCACTGAATCTAAACTTGATTATGTTCTTGATCTTTTACACTAGACTTAACAAACCATCTTTCAGGAGGTTTCATCTCTACTCCACCTGCTTAAAGTCCACAAAAGGTTTAGATTTTGCACAAATGAGTCTATTCTGTGAACAAAAGTTACCACAGTGCCAGTCAGTACCAGTAAGATTAGTCATCACCAAAGAACAAAGACCCCCCTCAAAGAAATCCAGTGGTTTCAGAAACCCAGATGGTTTTTAATGTCCCTCCAATGCTAATGCGCAATGGAAGAGGAGTGGAAGTCTTGGAGCTGTGGGATCCGGGATGCCTTTGTATTGCCCAGCCCTCCATTGGAGGCAGCCAATAGACGAACACATGTGGTAGACACTTTGCTCTGACACTTTGCCTCCAACAGTGACCCCCACACATTGGAATGCATGAGCCATAATGTTCTTGGAACAAGATGGGGGCCCTTTCGAGAGGGGCAGACAATTTAAATCAGGGAAAATGGTAAAAACGGGGAAGCCAATGAAGAGACGACCTCGGGGACCGGGGTCATTAGGCTCATACAAGTGTCTGAATGGAAGGCACTCCCAATTTGGACACGCAACACGCTTCAGGCTTTCATCACAGACAAGGACAAACAGATGTCCGGGTATCACAGCCAACACGCTCGCTTCCATTTCTATTAGAGAGAAAAAAAATCCATTTCAGCTTGTTTGAATGGAAGTAACCAATAAACCCTCAGTGTAAAGTGCTGAAATATGCAGTCTTTGAAAGGTCTAGAGAACTCTTTTTAAATGTTTACTCAGCATTATTTTGACTAAAGTCCAAAAATAATTCACCATCAAATCGAATGGCCTCATAAAGAGCAAGGAACCCCATTCCCTATATAGGATTAGCTTTATTTGAACATGTGAAGTCACTGAGGGCTTTGATTTACAATAACGAAAAGTATAATTGTTAAATGACATAAAAAGAGTGATAACAGAAGGTAAAAATAATTACAGCAAGGATATGCATACATAAAAAAAAAAAAAATACAATGTGCACGGTGGAAATATTTAGCTGAAATAGGTGCAGAGAGAGGATGAGTAGGTTTTGATCATGGATTTAAATTCATCAGGGAGTACTGAAGTGATAAGTTTTAGGTCGCTTTGCAAAGAGTTCAGTTAGTCAGGGCTTTGAAACTAACAGCAGCTCTTCCAAGCGCAGTAAAAACACAAGGGATTTGTAGTGAGAACCAGTCATTAGATGGAGTTTGAGATGTTTCACAAGACGAGCCTACCAAAGAGGTGGTAAAAGATGGCAGCTTATTAAAAATAATGTTCTCTGGTACATAAAACATGAATCCAGACAGTTCTGTGTCACGAGGTCTGTTCGTCAATAGCATCTCTTAGTTTGTAGTCTGCTGTCTGCAGTTTTACTTTATGTTGTGGCTGCTGTTGATGTCACTTTAGGAAATACACCGGTAGCAATTACATATTCAAAAGCTCACAAGAGGTGACAATCATGCAAAATAAGTCAGCAAAGCCCTTTCAGCATCGTGAAGAGACTGTGCTCTCACCTTGCAGCTGATTACTTGAGAGGGAAGGTGTTAGTTACATGGTAAGTTTAGACGAGCCCCAGAAGTTGACACCGAAGCCTCGCTGTACAAAGCCACGTACAAGCCAGATTTTTATAGTAATTGCAGAGCAGTGTGAAAGCTGAGGAAGTAGGTAGAACTACACAATTACAAGTGTCTGGAGAAAACAGCAGGTGGATGTGCTGTAAAGACTGCACATGAGGCTGCCAAGCCTCCACGCCACACAGGGGTTAGTCTAATAAACATTAGGTCACCAGCACCCAGCATGTTAAAAAGCTCATGAACAATGACTAGCATCCAACCTCTCCATCTGGACCCAGTGAGAACAGCAGTGTAAGACAGAGGCGCTGCAGGGAAAGAGCCATAAAGAATATTGATGGGCCTCACTGGGAGCTGCGAGTCAAATCACAATGCAGTAAAAACCGATTCAAGATTTGACTGTCTGCTCGATGACTGACCCAATGAAGAGTCTTGTTTGCTTCACATTCGTTTTCTCCGTATCTTCGTGTCAAAATCCTAAATTGGTTTTGGTTGTAGAAATAGACTTTTCCAGGGCGGTATCAGTCAGACATGACAACTCCAGCTCCACATCATTCTGGTGCTTCTGGTGTGATAGGGCTCAGCCTTGGCAGAGCACTCTCCTTGAGTATCCAGATAAGTGTTGCTGTCGGTATCTCAGATCCAGCCTCCCGTTGGCCTTATCAGCCGTGAACACACTAACCCCCACCACTCCCCCTTTATCTGTGTCATCAGATCCAGTGGGGTCACAGCGGAGAGCCAATGAGTGCAGCCTCAGTTTGATGAAACCCATCGTCTTTTCATCCATCAAAAACAGTGTATACTCCATTTCACTTCTGTTTAGCAAGTGAAATTATGATGTGTTTTTTTTTTTTGCACATGGGAAATAATGATAGCATGGACTGAAGTCAGGAAAAAATATTGATATGGTTTATTGATTTCATGTTGGCGGCTTCAATCAGATATTTGTGGTGCCTATAGGGACATTTCACCCTTCAGAAAACTGAACTCACTGTAACATTTGTTGGCAGTTCCAATATGTAACATCAAGTAAAAACCAGTTAAAAGTGTGGCTATGTAAAAATCATCAGATCACAGTTAGATTAAGACTTTACTTTTATAGGCACATTTTCACATTTTCACGAAATCAACTTAGTTTGTCTTTAAGCTGTTTCTAACTGATCTCTAATTGGCTTATTCTTATAATTTAGATCGCAATTTGACCTGGTTTTTAATAAAGTACATAAAACAACATGAGTGGTACTTGAAACTGCATTAAACAATATCCTTATTGTGCATTTTACCCTTTCAAAGAAGCCCTCAGTTTTTGTTCTAACCACTTGGAAGCGCTAAAACGAGCTTCAGTTCGGTGATAATACTTTGATTAATCACTGTGACTATCATCGTCATCCTTTAACTGTAAAAAAAAAAAACAAACATTAGAGACAAAAATAAGTAAGAGGGAGTTTTTGCAGTGAAGATCAGCCGAACTCAGTATCTATTCAGGGAAATTGGAGAACTGGGAGCTCAGAACATGTTTCTAATGATCTTTTTGTTGGTTTGTACAGTGAGCGTTGACCTTCTGAACCTCGGAAATGTGCTGACATCAAACATGACAGAAGATGTAACACTTTCCAGAGAAGCAGAATGAGAGGAGGCTTGTCTTCGGCCAATTAGCTGTGTCCAAATGTCACGGCCCGAACACATCACAGCCACATTTGAACCGAATCCTGCTGTCAGCCTCATCTTACCTCCTTAGTCATTTCCCTCATGTTAAATGAATTGAACTAGATTACTTCACTGTCTCGTTTTCTAATGCTGCATCCACTCAGCGTACTTATTTACTACAGGTTTTTTGCACTTCAGCACAAAAGTAAGGGCTGCATCACTCATAAAAGGCAGAAAAAGAAAGACGGCGTGTGTGTTATAGAGCGTAAGGTGATAAAATTTGAAAAACCTTTTCTGAGAGGCAGCAACAACTGTACCATCGATCGAGCATCGAGCAGTCAACTCAAGCTATGCCTCTTCCTGGAAATTCATTTCTGCGTTTGATGATTATAACTCACAGCCATAGTGCTGCCCTCAGCAACTCGCTATCTCCCCGACTATGACCTTGGATCTAAATCAATATTCACCTGCTCTTTCTGGACGTATGTAAGAGGTTCTTTTCACCTTGATTGTGACAAATATGTTTATCAGCACATTTCACTTCTGGTGTATCTGTGGCTCTTTGGGATCAGATGTGCTTAGTAAGGCACGATTAGAGAAAAAAGGTTTATCCGACAGTTCTTGACAGTTGGTGTCCATGACTGACGCCCATTTCCTGGTCATTTTCCCTTGTTACGCTGTGACAGCATCTCAAGGTGAAAAGAACCCCAGACAATAACTGTTCATTCAGTCCATATAGAAGCGACCCAGATTTGGATTCTGTACCGAAGAAGGCAAGCAGAGTTTTTGTCATGGGTGACCTACAAAACTAGGCAAGCTTGATAAATTCTTCAGAAATGAAAAGAAAGCATGCACATCCTATCACTACTGTTTAACATACAGTCGTGGGACTTGAGTTGTAGTTGTAGTCATTGAATATTTACAGCTTTTACACACCAAGTGGGGCACGCTGCTTCATTATTCAGTTTGTTTGTTGTTGAGTTATCAGTCAGATGCTGCCTTGTCTGCTTGCACTGCTGATAGTTAGCAAATCTGTCTTTTCCCTCCCTAAAGTAGCACTGAACGCACTTCCATGTGGGTCTGCGTTAAAATAACCGAACTGGGGTTGCCGTTGCACAGAGTGATAACATTTTCTTTTCTTTTATGCCCAGACAAATTGCATTTTTCTCTTCAGACAAACTGTGCCGATAACTGCTGCTGAATGCTTGCAGAGTAATAGTTTTCTGTTCTGATTTATCGTGGACCTGCCATATGGGAGAGTCTCAGTTTAGGTGAACTACAGTGACGATTAGAACTGCCAGTATGGGGCCTTGGCTGAGTTTGAAAGAAATCCAGACTTCTGCAAATGATGTCTGCTATCCTCCCCAGACAGTAAGCCTTCTCATGAATCTCTAAAACTACTGAAAGTTGTATCTAAAATGTGGGAGACAGTAGTAGGAAATGATATCACTGGTAAAGTAATCATCCAAAGGGATTTATTCTCTTTTATCACTCAACTGTCCAAATGGAAACAAGATCAATGCTAAGTGATAGACAGCAATAATCAGACAGATCCTTGCATGCTTTATCGAGCAAGGGGTATCCAGTAGCTTATGTGGATTTGTGCTGACTGGACTGTCCTGGTTTTACTCTTATCTTGATCCACTTGGTCCTCCTTTGAGTGAAACAAACTTATTCCCTTGATTTACTAAAGGATTAAGGTTCTAGTTTTATACAACATGGCTGCAGAAACAGAAGCTTCATCTAGGGACATGCTAGAAAAGGCTTGTTCCCGGAAGGAAGAGGAAAGTTTGTCTTGCATGCTAGGTGGTTGTGGTGGTTTTTACATTACACTGATGGGAAAATCAGGGATGTAAGAGAGGCAGGGCCTGAGTCAAGAGATGTGTATGTCAGCTCTGTTATACAACCAAAATTCTTCTGTAGCTGCATCTAATGCTCTCCTGACGAGGATGCGTAGTGTAATGTTACTGTTCTCACAAGAAAAGAGACACTCGGTCATTTGGTCAACCACTTACACTGATGTTACCTTAACCTGAGACGCAGCATCTCGCAGCACATGAATAATGACTGTTGTCTCAGAATATAGCGTAGCATGACACATTGTAATAGATCTAGGGGACTGATAGTAAATGCAGGGTGTTTTGTGTACAAAGTATGTCATTGACACCAGTGACCACAAAAAGCAATCCCCTCTTCTTCAACAGCGTGAATTTTTCCCTAATCTTAACTAAATGAAATGAAGTAGGTGGCAACTACATTTCTATAATGGCTAAATATACAGGGTGTCGCCAAAAAATGTATACAAACTTTAAATAATTGTAGGTGTTTATTAAAATTCATTTAATTTTCAAAATGTAATAGAATTTACAAACATCATTTTATTGTTTTGTCACCACCTGTTCTCAAACTGACATCCGTTCTGGTCCAGATACTGCTGACAACGCCAAGCAATGGAATCGCACACATCACCAAACAATTCCCTTGGTGTTTGCGTGCATTCATGTTCAATGGTGTGAGGTCTGGTGAACGCGGAGGGTATTCAACAAAACCCCTCTGTCCAATCCACCTGTTTGGCTGTTCTGTTCTGACTTTTTTTAATGGGGATACCTAAAAGACAAAGTCTACGCTATGAGACCTGCAACAGTCGCTGAATTGAGAGCAGCTATTGAACATGAATGCATGTACAGGGTGGGGAAGCAAAATTTACAATGAACATTTAGTGTTTTTTTTCTCAGCAGGCACTACGTCAATTGTTTTGAAACCAAACATATATTGATGTCATAATCATACCTAACACTATTATCCATACCTTTTCAGAAACTTTTGCCCGTATGAGTAATCAGGAAAGCAAACGTCAAAGAGTGTGTGATTTGCTGAATGCACTCGTCACACCAAAGGAGATTTCAAAAATAGTTGGAGTGTCCATAAAGACTGTTTATAATGGAAAGAAGAGAATGACTATGAGCAAAACTATTACAAGAAAGTCTGGAAGATACTATTAAAGAATGGGAGAAGTTGTCACCCGAATATTTGAGGAACACTTGCGCAAGTTTCAGGAAGCGTGTGAAGGCAGTTATTGAGAAAGAAGGAGGACACATAGAATAAAAACATTTTCTATTATGTCAATTTTCTTGTGACAAATAAATTCTCGTGACTTTCAATAAACTAACTGGTCATACACTGTCTTTCAATCCCTGCCTCAAAATATTGTAAATTTTGCTTCCCCACCATGTAGATACCAAGGGAATTGTTTGGTGATGTGTGCGATTCCACTGCTTGGCGTTGTCAGCAGTGTCTGAACCAGAACGGACATCAGTTTGAGAACAGGCAGTGACAAAACAATAAAATGATGGTTGTAAATTCTATTACATTTTGAAAATTAAATGAATTTTAATAAACACCTACTTTACAATTTTTTACAGAGTGTATACATTTTTTGGCACATCCTGTATTTTGGAAGGCATTAATAAGGCATTGCTCCTCTTTCACAGAGGAGCAACAAAGCCAACAAACTGATAAACTGATAAAACTATGTTGCATTGCTTGTGTATAAGTTGTTGCAGTTGTTATGGGGTAGTAGTGTTATGAGCCAAAGCTGCACCCATTCACTCTAAGCCAGAGTTGAGGATTTTGGGCTGAAAGTGGGGCTGGCACCAACACCTTTTTTCAGGGCTCCAGTGTGTCGTCAGACGTTGACAGCAAATACTCAAAGCTTTGCAGTGAATTATATTTTAAGTTTTCACACAGTGTAGGGCCCACTAAGAGAGTAATGCATCATTTAGACCACAGGTGTCAAACATGTGGCCCGGGGGCCAAATCTGGCCCGCCAAAGGTTCCATTCTGGCACGTGGGATGAAAGTGCAAATATGAACCTGAACAGTCAAGGTTGTCCAAATCATTTTGGTTCAGGTTCCACATACAGACCAACGTGATCTACAGTAAAAATAACAACACAATAACCCATAAATAAAATTACATTACACTGTGAAAATATTTACATTTACAAAACTATTCTTTCACAATAAAATGCAAATAAATACATAAATAAAACAAAGATGAACAACCTGAAATGCGCAATTTCAACAATTTTCTGCCTGTTACTAAATGTTTTGTGCATTTATGGATCCACTGTGATCTGTAGTTGTGTTAAGAGATGGAATATTGTAGAAATTGTTCAAATTTTAGTTCCAAACTCCAAAATTTTAACAATATTTTGCCTGTTACCAAATGTTTATGTAACAATGTATATAATAATAAGTCAAGGCAGAATGTTGTTCAAATTGCACAAATTTTTCAAATGAAATTTCTGTTTTTTCAGGTTATTCACATCTTTTTTGTAAAATGTAAATATTTTGATAATTTAATTGGGGGGTTTTTGTACTAAAACAAAATTAAAAGCTTGGATTTGTCATTATTTATAGGTTATTAAGTCATTATTTTACTGGTCTGGCCCGCTTGAGATCAAATTGGGCTAAATATGGCCCCTGAACCAAAATGAGTTTGACACCCCTGATTTAGATGATGTTCACAGTCCCATCTTTGATTATTTACAGGGTCATATCTATCCCAGTGCACTCAGTTGCGCACTTCTAACTTTGACAACCAAACGTATAGTTGAAATAATAAATGGAATAATAAAGCTAAAATCAGTGCATAGAACAATGTAACAGGCCAAATGAGCACAACTTTAATGTAGTCTCCCACATGGCCACTTGAGATCCAGACTCACTGTTGGTCAAATGGTCACTCAAGGGCATCAGCAGCTGAACATGATCCAGATGTATTTTCAGTCTGACATCATGATTTTACAGTAACACCAAACACTTGAGAAGTTCTGCTGGTGAAAGTGAACAAACCAAAGTCTTTTAGGGTTTACAGACTCTAAAGAATCACTAGAAACAGAAATAAATATACACACTAACCTTAGTAATGCTTGGCTAGCAGGCTGAAGATGACCTTATCTTGACAAAAATAGGTTGTGTGTGTCAGGGTGTACCACTCATTGTTGTATAGTGATGACATCTGCAGGTATATCTTATTGATTGACACTTTACAAAATGTCTCATTATCAAAACTGAAAACCAGATGCCCACCTAGAGTCACCTTCAGACTAAGGCTGTCAAAATTAACACGGATTAATCCATCATCATGATTAATCTGATTAAAAATTTTAATGCAATTAATCCATCTGCAGCACAGAATGACTCTTAATGTCTCTGCCAACACATTTCAGGCAGTTTGTCCAAGTAGACTTACAGTAGCACAAATGGGCAGTTGATCCAGTAGTGACAGGCAGCAGAACCAACCCATAAAGATGGAAGACACTAAACAGCACGTTGGTCCTCGTTGGTTGGAAATATGAGGACAAAAAACCCAAGATGGAACAATAGTTTGAATTTGTTTTGTTTGAAGTTGTTTTGTTGAAACTGTTGAAGATGTTGAATATATATTCCCTTCTTTCTTGAATCTGTTTACTGATGCACAATGAAATGTGATTAATATAGATTAAAAATGATCGATATTTAATTGTGATTAATTGAAATTAATACACAGCATTCCTGTGATTAATCTGATTAAAATTTTAATCATTTGACAACGCTAATTCAGACCCAACTTTACATGAAAAAAGAAAAACAATGTGAAAGAAAGACACTGATACCTTTGGTTGTTCCTTGGTCAACTGGGCCAAAAAATTTACGTGTCAGAAATGTAAGAAGATTATCTCACAATCACTACCCAACCAAGGGGAGTGTTTACCACTGCAGAGGAGCAGATGGATGATGCACAGTGATGACATTTTATTCTTGTGGATTGATTTGTCGTGTAACCTACAATTACATGTTATCTTTGTAAAGTCTGCTGTTCAATGATGACATCCACTCAATGACACTCGGACTAAGTCAGATTGAATGTGTTTGTACAAATGTCTTCAGTCTACCTGCATGAGTTGCTCTGGTGATGATGTAGGTATCTGTGCATACCTCCTTTGGTCATGCAGCTTCATGCAGTGTCATGGCTTTCTTCTAGAAGACAGTATATTTTAACGTCTGGTATGGATTCTGTCTTCTTCTGTCACCCCAGATTTGACACTGTGGTGCCTCTCAAGCATCAACAACACAAAAGACACTTGGAAATCCAATGCGAGCCTCCAGAGCAGGGGTGTCAAACTCATTTTAGTTCAGGGGCCACATTCAGCCCAATTTGATCTCAAGTGGGCCGGACCAGTAACCAATAACAGTGAAAAAAGTAAAATTGTATTGTGATCAGGTTTACATCCATAAAGTTACCTTAAAAATCTGAATAACATGAACAGTTTGAACTGTCTTAAGAAAAACAAGTGCAATTTTAAAAATATTCTGCCTCAGTTTATCAGTTTATCATTTGCTCATGTGCATTACAATCGCAAAAAACATGTAGTAACAGGCAGAATACTGGTTAAATTGCATTAACTTTGCTTAAGACATTTCCATTTGTTCATATTTGTTCAGGTTATTCACTTTTTTTTTTTTTTATAAAAGTATAGTTTGGTCATGTAAACATTTTCATGTAATTTTACTTTTTTACACCAAAAAAACAAAGAGAAAATTTGGAGTTGTCATTATTTATGGGTTATTATGATAATATTTTACTGGTTCTGACCCACTTGAAATCTAATTGGACTGTATGTGTCAGTATGTGGAACCTGAATTAAAATGATTTTGACACCATTGATTGTTAATATCGTCAGTGTAATTTTTGCATTTCACAAATTCATCCCGCGGGCTTTTGGCGGGCCAGATTTGGCCCCCAAGCCGCATGTTTGACACCTGTAGTCCAGAGCATCTGAATGCATTTGCAGAAATACAAATGTAATCACGTTTCTAACCTTCAAAGGTGGTTGGACCCAATTTGTTAACTTAATTTTAATCTGACAGATGTTTCTTTTCCTTCATTCTGAAAACAGTGTGGATTCTCCAGCAAAGTAGATCTGGGCTGCCAGTCTGGAAAAAGGCTTTGATTAATGTCAGTGTGTCTTGAAATACTGAGATTTAGGTTTGTAGGCACCATTAATCTCATAATAACCAAGTCATAATGATAATTCAACATCTTGAACAATGAAGAGAAGCCCATCCAATCTTTCAAGTGCCTCCAGGTTTGCACCATTTGAGGTATAAATCCTCAGATGTCTCACACATCCACAACAGACCAATTTAGATCACTTACACTAGATGTGTGTGAGCCAGCAGTTTTCCTCTGGTAAAACTTGCTGTATTCAACGAACAAACACCCGGCAAGCTTTGTTGGTGTTTGAGAAGCTAAGTATAGAGCAAAACCAAAGTGAGGGAATAAGAAAGCAGCAGCAGCCAGATTGTATCAAGTCTACGCCTATAGTGCCAGCAACCAGCTGCATTAACGTGGTGCCAGGGCTACAGGGTGTTCACGAAGGAAGTCCAAACAGGGGGATCAACTCTGTTTCTCAGCGTCACACTCAGATTCTCTTATTGTCATTATCTTGCTGCATATTTAAGGGTAGTAGATGGCAACTAAAAGGATGAAAGGCCAAATCAAAATATTCTCAGACTCAATGGAACTTTCTTCTCTTCATTTATTTCTGAATAAAGCAGAGATTTGCCAGAGCCACAGATTTTCACACAAAGCCCGCTTTAGTCTCTCAGGGTTGCGAGAGGTCCATGTGGAGAGCAGCCAGCCTTCAAAGTGAGAAAGCCAACCATCCGCCTAGAACTAAAACCTTAGAAGCAACTCAAAGCAATTTTCTGCCTATTTTGTTGATTTAATCCCTAGTTTGTGATGCTTGGGCACAGCGGTGTGACTGTATTTGTGTGTGGATGTGCATGTGTGGCAAAAGTGAGACTAAAAGGGAGGGGTGTTCGTCGGTACCCCTGAGGGCCCAGATCTTCAGCCCTCACATCAGCAAGCTACATTAGCACTTTTACAGTCTACCCATCATGGAGGCACTCATCCCTGCCTGTCTAATCGGGGAATGAAGGAGGCTGAGGTGGGGGGTGGATGGATGGATGGTTGGGGGGTGAAACCGTGGGATCCCACCAAGCTGAGCTCATCTGTCAGCTTGCCTAATCACACGTCAGGCCGGGATGAGGAGACCTAGCACCTCTTCCTGGAATATCACCTGCTGACTGTCAACTTCCTACACACATGGAAATGGCCAGCAAGTGGTGTTTTCACTGCACCACACATCACTGCAACTAATTCAGGTAGCAGAGAAAATAAAATCCCCTTACACATATTCCATCTAAGAGCAGGAATGAGCTACATATGCCTGCAATATGCATTTTCATGTCTGCTTATCCAGACATTTTCATGTTGGCTGCTAACAGCTGGTATTAACCTTTAAAGCAGCCAAGGTACACACTGGTTTTATTACAGGTAGGAAATGATTGGTGTCAGCATCTCTGACAAGGTGGGGTAAAAGTGCAATTATATAAACTGTGCCTGAGCCAGACACTTTAAAAACAGGAAATTTACTGCCGTGTATGGAATCTCTGCTTAAAATGTCACACACTGACAAGCCAGGAGACGTACTTTATGTCTTGATCGTGTTTTGGCATTTAAATAACTGAAAACCTGGTTATTAGGGAGGAAAAAAGGCTTTGATAATCAGTACTCCTGCTCATAAATAACACTAAATGTTAAAAGTGGCAGATCTTCATGTGTGATTTACACCCAGAGTTATTGTAGCTTGGAAGTTATCCTTACTTTTTGTTCTTTTAGTTTGGTTTAGTTTATAACTGTATGTAGTTTTAGATTTAGATTCATTTTATTTGAGGGAAGTGACTAGTTTTCATTTAATGTAGTGTAGTAAAACCTTAACTTTTAGAGGGTGAATATGGTAGGATAAAGAATGCATGATATGAAAAATGATGCAGATCATTTTTTAGTAAAATAAATTGCATCAGTCTCTTACGGGGTCTGATTTGTAGTGCACTATTACTTGCAATTTATTAAGTTTTCACATTTCTACAACACTGCTAAAGTCTTAGTCTTACTTTTGATTAAGTATTCATTCATTCATTCATTCATTCATCGTCTGAACTCGCTTTATCCTCACTAGGGTCGCGGGGGGTGCTGGAGCCTATCCCAGCTACCTATGGACGAAGGCGGCGTACACCCTGGATGAGTTGCCAGTTCAGGGCTGACATTTAGAGACAAAAAACCAATCACTCTCACATTCACACCTATGGACAATTTAGATGAACCAATTAACCTATCAGTGCATGTGTTTGGATGGTGGAAAGAGAGAACCCATGCAAACACAGGGAGAACATGCAAACTCCACACAGAAAGGTCCCTGGTTTTGACTAATTATAAATAGCCTAGAATAAATCCAAAATCAGTTTTCTTCATAATAACACCTTATCCTAGAAGTAACAGATTTACATGCAGCAGGGGCTTTAATACACCTGTATATGTCATTTGACGCAGAGATCAGAGAGTGAAAGAAAAACATCAGGTTTTAAGTCTGGCTTCCACACCACAACCTCAGCACATTTTTCCAGCAGAGCTCTTAAAAGAATCATGTCTCAGACGCATTGGGTGGAAGCAATAAGACTCATGTTACAGAACTACAAGAAAACCCAGTGGCTGTCAGGAGAACAGTCCGGGAATGCTGACCTGCGAGTTTGCAGAGAAGTTTGTGCAGACCTTTGTGTTTTACAGGAAGCCCACAGATGGGCTAACCATACACCGGTATTAATCTGTCAGCATGGTTTGTGGTCCGGCCTGTGGAGAGGAGAGGAGGCTCCCCTCCATGCAGGTGTTGCCGGCTGTTTTCATGCAACCTGTCTCAACGTGGTCAGAAAAAAATGAAAGCTCTCGATCCCCAAGGTCACACGCCGCCCCTGCAGTAATTGCTGCTCTTGGTTCTCAGAGGAATTGTGAAAAGAATGCCCCAATGTCATCTGCTAAGTGTGTGTCTTTTCCACTGAGAGCAGTGGATAAAATGGGTCAGAGACAGCAACAGTGTTGGAGGTGTTCTTTTGTTAGGGGCAACAGAAGAAGGTTAATTGCTTTTAGTTGGATACTATAATATTTCACTGCCCTGGTCCCTGGTGTGGATGTATGTGAATGGTGGGACCATGTTGCTGAATCAATTCTGAATTGCAAGGGCAAACCAAAAGAGGGAATATTTAACTGAAACATGGGAGAACTGCAGTGTTGGAAGGCTACTTTTTAAAGTAGTGGGTTACAGACTCTTGTCAGCTAGTTAAACCACACAGTTTACTGATTCCTGTCAAGCTTTTATTGCAAGTCCAGTGATGTCAAAGGTCTTTTTTTAATTTCTGAAGTAAAATACTGTTGAATTTTCACTTCTGCACAGCATGTTTGTCTGAGGACATGTCCACCCTTCTTTGTGTGGTTGTCTGGTTGAAACCATACATAGGAGATTGGTTGCACATTGGTTTAATTGACAGATGGGCAGAAGTGCAAATGCAAACACGAGAACCAACCAAATATAACACTCCAAATGTCAACGCAGACTGCCAAATGAACAAAGCCTCTCTAGACTTAGTGAACTCGACATTATGCATTTGCTGTTTTGTATGTCCAGAAATATGCCAAAAGAAGGCATTTCTGCACACCAATGCAAAGAAACAGAATAAGTGTTATAGTTTACTTATATATTCAGATGTTGCCACTTCTTATTCACCAATAATTTGATTAGAAACTGAAATTTCATGATTTTCATGATATTCCTAGTGGGAACTGTCACAGATGACTTTTCTGACATTCTGTTATGTTTGTTCTTTATGTGTTTTATAGGATTTGAACCAATTACTCCAGATTTGATAACTCTGACAACGCCATCCAGTTGCTACTTCCTCAGAAGCTGCAGTAATAGGGTGTCATCATGGGGATGAAAGGAATCCTCTTAGTCTGCGTGACCACGGTGCTTCTTCTTCAGCTCTCTACTGCTGGCCTGGTCAAGAAAGTCATCCGCCACCGTAGAGAGACTCTGATGCCCAAGAAAACCCAAGAGAACCTCACTCTGCCTAACCCTGATCAGCCGGTAGTGTTCAACCACGTCTACAACATCAACGTCCCATCTTCGTCTCTCTGTTCTGTGGACCTCGACTCACCCAGTGGCACAGAACCCAAACACCAGAATATGGACATGCAGAACACGGAGCACATGGAGCATACGGTGGATGGCGATAATCAGATTGTTTTCACTCACCGCATCAACATCCCCAAGCAGGCATGTGGCTGTGACAACCAGCTGCCAGACATCAAGGATATCCTGAACAGGTTGGAGATGCTGGAGTCGGAGCTGTCTGCTCTGAGAGAACAGTGTAGTAGTGGAGAAGGCTGCTGTGGAGCTCACGTTACAGGTAGGCACTTTACTGTATGCACTGGATTACAGAAACAGTCAATCTGTACCAAACTAATGAAAGGGATATCCATTTGTAAAGTACAAAAATGGACAGAGCAAAAACAAAGATACTCTGACATCTAGTTCCAAGCCTGGGCCAGCCTGTTAAAAAGGCTGGGTTCTACCTTGCCAATACCTACATCCCCCATATTACTAAACTGCAAACTAAAAATGCATTTCAATGTTTACTTGCGCATTTTACAAGCGGAGCCCTATGACAAATGTATCATTTTCAAGCCCAAGCTGAGATAATTCCAGAGTACGTAGCAAATATGTAGTACCACAAAATAGTAATGTAACTGCCAAAAATGAACTGTAATAAATAACTTCAGCTTTCAAGTCTGTGCAAGTAGGGCTGAATGATATGCTACAAAAAGAGCTGCTTACTTTGACAGATATTGTGATGGTGAAATGAGTCACAATTTCATTTTCAATAACAAAAAACAATATTGTGACTTTTACTTGTGTGCATTTCCTTATTTGAGCAGAATATGATTTGTAGACCACTGCACCATAGCATATACAACTATGACCAGTCCTGTGAACTTGATATTACACTTGTCTATATTGCAGTTTCAATAATATATTGGTTTAATACTTTCTATCCTTTGTATATTTTTTTTTTTTGTTAAATTTGTTAAAATGGTCAGAACCCAATGCCTGCCAGTAAAGAGATTAGTAAAGAACATCAATTATTGATAAAGAGTGGCAAAATAATATATTTTAATGAACTTCTGGTTTGGTCTTTTAGGTTTCATTGTCAATCATGAGCTGCAGCTAGAGAAGATTAAACAGTTACATTCCCTATCCCCAAACAGAAAAGCTGTATTCATCTGGTTTGCATGAATAGTGTCTGCAGTCAAATTTAATTCTCACTTTTCTTTGAAATGGATTATGCGATCTTGGTATCCTTGGATAAGTGAAGGTGTTGCTGAATGTGCTGTTTTAATTTGTCTTTTTAATGCGTTCTTGCCTTCCTCCAGGTGAGGTATCCACAAAGCCTTACTGTAATGGCCGTGGGAACTGGAGCAGCGAGACCTGCAGCTGTGTCTGCGAACTGGGATGGAAGGGTCCCAACTGTACTGAACCGGAGTGCCCCAATGACTGCCAGGACCAGGGTCGCTGCTTGGATGGCAAATGCGAATGCTTCGAAGGTTTCGGTGGTGATGACTGTGGTATTGAGCTCTGTTTGCTGGACTGTGGAGACTACGGCCACTGTGTTGAAGGGTCTTGCCTGTGCGAGGAGGGCTTCATCGGTGAGGACTGCTCTCAGACCAACTGCCTCAACAACTGCCTGGGCCGTGGACGATGTGTAGACGATGAGTGTATTTGTGATGAACCGTGGACAGGCTTCGACTGCTCCGAACTCATCTGTCCCAATGACTGCTACGACCGTGGACGCTGCATCAACGGTACCTGCTATTGTGACGAAGGTTTCACCGGAGAGGATTGTGGCGAACTCACATGTCCCAATAACTGTAACAGCCGTGGTATGTGTGTTAATGGCCAGTGTGTGTGTCAGACCGGCTACAGTGGAGAAGACTGTTCGAAGCTTACTTGTCCCGGCAACTGTAATGAGAGAGGCCATTGCTTCAACGGAAAGTGCATCTGTGATCCAGGATTTGAGGGCGATGATTGTTCCATTCTATCATGCCCCGACAATTGCAGCAACAGAGGTCAATGCATCAATGGAGAGTGTGTGTGCGATCTCGGATACCAAGGCGAAGACTGTAGCGAGCTCTCCTGCCCAAACAATTGCCAAGACCGTGGTCGTTGCGTTAACGGGCGGTGTGTGTGCGACAAAGGCTATGCTGGAGAGGACTGTAGCATCAAGACATGTCCGAAAGACTGCATGGGACGTGGAGAATGTGTGGATGGCAAGTGTGTGTGCTTTATTGGGTTTACAGGTAAAGACTGTGGCGAACTGACCTGTCCTAATAACTGCATGGACCGTGGCCGCTGCGTGAATGGACAGTGTGTTTGTCATAAGGGCTTCACCGGTGAGGACTGCAGTGAAAAGACATGCCCCAGAAACTGCCTGGACAGAGGCTACTGTGTCGATGGTACCTGTGTATGTTATGAAGGTTTCACCGGCCTGGACTGTTCTGTACTGACCTGTCCAGGAGACTGCCAGAACCAGGGACGCTGTGAAAATGGAGTATGTATTTGTGACGAGGGCCTCATTGGAGAAGACTGCTCTGAGGGTAAGGAAGATGTTACCACTGTATTATTATATCATTATTTGTTAGACTAGTGTGTTGACCTGTGGGGATCCACGGGTTCTAGATGTGGTAGTTTTTATGCTGTTGTGTGTTTGTGCATGCTGCACCACATTTGTCCATCAGTCACCGCCAAAGTGTTGTGGCTATAACGATGTGATTGTTAGGCTATTGTATTCCAAAATTACTAATATCTCCCAAAATATTCGTCCTATCAACTTGCTGTTTTCACTAGTCTGTTCCTTGATCAAAAATACATATGTATACCAAACTGCAGCAGTCATCAGCAGTCTGTACGGATTTTGTGTGAATCCCTAGACACACATACACACATGCACGCACGCACACAGAGGCCACTTGGCTTTTGTAATTTAGATATTTGAAACAATCAATCAATCAAGACTTTGCTTTAATAGCTTTTGTAGATTTCAGTCTTTCAAGCAAATCAATGAAGCTGAAAACCCAACGAGAGCCGAAAAATATAAGTGCCCGTTGCTAACATGCACTTCCACCCTGTTGCTATCACATGAAAGAGATGATTGATCATATAGTAGCATACTGACAGCCTAAGTCCTGGCCTTTTTTGTTCTACCTCATGGAACAGGACTTTGTAAACACAATGAATACCAGTCAGTGGTGAAAGACAAACTATTTTTTGACTCTGTTTGTTCCACCGTTCACACATACATTTGTCCAAATGGTGCTGCCATTGACAAGTGAAAATGCCCACACTTTGGCCGTGTTGAAGTTGTAGGCACATCATTGGACTGGAAAGAAAGACGGTTATGATCTCACCACCTCAAAAGTTTGCCACAAATTGTGACTTATGTATTGTATAATCCAGGGGTTTCCAAAGTAGGGACCCCCATGGGTACTTGGAAGAAGCCCAAGGGGTACTTGAATTTTTTTTTGGAAAAATAAATTAAATAAGCCATCATGAACCCAATATAAAATAAATAATGAGAATTAAAGCTGAAACATAAAACACAATAAATACATTCATATAATAGTTTTATTGTCAATCATTTTGTTTAAGCTTTGGTAACATTTGAAGAACATGTCTATTTTATATTATTCAAAATGAGTTTATATGAGAAGCTAAGCAATATATATATATATATATATATATATATATATATATATATATATATATATATAGATAGATAGATAGATAGATAGATAGATAGATATAGACATAGATATACACACACACACACACACATACATATATATATATATATATATATATATATATATATATATATATATATATATATATATATATAATCTTTGGCATAGGAACATATTTTGCCTAACTTTTTTCAATCAAAAGTGCTAAAGCGAAACTTGGGGGTACTTGGGTAAAAAAACTATATTTCAGGGGGTACTCTACTGTAAAAAGTTTGACAACCACTGGTATAAATGATGGCACAATTCATAGAGGATCAAAAGAGTGTTTTTCTCTTCCCCATTGACTGCAATACAGTTTTTCTCCAAAATAAGGTCCCAACTGGAAGGGGCAGGACTTTGGCTCTTATAACACATAATCAATTGACCATTGTAACAGTCAAAAACATTAGTGTATTAAACCTAGATCCACCATTAGCAAAACTATTTCTTTACTTGACACACATGTAGCAACATCGATCGTAGTAGTCATGGAATTTAAGTCAAACATTCAGTCTCTTTTAGCTATGTTTGGTTTGCCATAATTCCCTAGAGGAAGATCAGCCCTCTTAAGAAAGTGAATTTTATACTAACCTCTAGTCAATGACTTTGCAAAATGATGTCATGAATTGCGTAAATATACACACCATACATGCCACTTTTAATTGCTGTGTTAACTGTACACATTATTAGCTTTCTGTGTGTATGTTCATGCTGCGTCAAATATCATGTGATATAGTGGTTAAAGTAAGGTTTAGGGTTAGCGGTTACGGATATGTAAACCAGCGATCTTGGCGTAAATTGACACGCAATCAAATGGCGTTGAATAACACATGAAAGGATGAAAATGCATACGTATAGCATGCCAAATGCCATAAGAACTGGCCTGATGTACAACACGATTTCATGAATTGCATAAATATACAAACCACCTTTAACTTGGCATGTTATCTGTATGCATTACAAGCTTTCTGCGTGTATGTTCATGCTGCACCAAATATCACGCGGTTAGGATTAGGGTTAGAGTTAGGTTTGGGGTTAGCAGTTACAGATATGGAAACTGGAGATCTTGGCGTAAATTGACACATGATCAAATGGCGTTGAATAACAGCCGAAAGGATGAAAATGCGTACATATAGCATGCCAAATGTCATAAGAACTGGCGTGACATACAACGCAATTTCATGAATTGCGTAAATATACACGCCATGCACGCCACTTTTTACTGGCATGTTATAAGCTTTCGGTGTGTATGTTCATTTTTCACGCTGCGTCAAATACCACGCGATTAGCTGTTAGGGTTAGAGTTAGGTTTAGGGTTAGACTTAGGGTTAGATTTAGGTTTAATAAGAACTGACGTGACATACAACGCGATTTCAAAGATCAGTGTGGACTTTGCCTGTCTGGTGTTTTGTAGGCTGTATTCAGTCAGTGTTAAGACTTTTTTGTCAAAAGAAAACTACCTGTTCCTTGTAGCAACGCTTTGAGACCAGTGAGAAATCAGATCTGTAAAGTTTTTGACTGGAAAAATGCTATGCTATGGATGCTAAGCTAAGACCAACTGTAGAATCAGGTGCTAATTCACGGTATATTTGCAACAGTGAGCTCCTTCACTTTACCTGACATAAAATATTGATTAGTGAATGTACACACACAATGTAATATGAGACAATCAGGGTGTGTGGAGCAGACTACCTTAATAGTGATGCTCACTGTAATTTTCTTATCCTTGTAAGTCTTTTTAAAGCAGAATAAAAATATAATGCATTCATTGATTTTCAATTTCCAAGAGAAACTAGATTCTTCTGGTCTGCAAATATTATAGTTTGCAGTTAAAAATATATTGCTTCTGTATTTCTGTGAATGGATGACAAGTATTGGTCCATGGGGTAGATCATGTCTAATAGTGACTGATGAGTTTTTATTTTCCAATTACATCCGGCTTCATGGTGAATTGATGATTCAGTTTAGACTGCTTAGTAATTTCTGCAAAATCACATGGAAACATGTAGAAATGTGGTTTTGGAAACTACTGCTTGGAAATGTGCCCTTGGTGAGGAGGTTGGGGTTGAATCTGCACTGAGGGACAGTCAGTGAGTTCTAATGTTCTCAGGTTGCACTATTTAAAGAGCATGTGTTGTGTAATGTAACCAGGATGAGGATAAAGAAAGAAAATCTATCTAAAAAGTAACACCATAAACATCTGTTCCATATCGTAAAACCTAATGTCATTGGGCATGTATGAATTATATTAGTCATTGTATCTGGTAGGGGTGGGAATCTTTTACTATATCACTATTTGATTCGATTCCGATTTTTGGGGCTATGATTCCATTCAGAATCGATTTTCGATTCAAAACGATTTTCGATTCAAAACAATTTGATTCATAATGGTTTTTCTTTCAATCTATAGGTGTGCAAAGGATCCTCATGATTTATTCCAGTCTGCTTTGCAAGACAGAACGACAAATACAGACACTAAAATGGCTTTTTCCACATTTATTGTTTTAAACATTTATCCATGCTTGGCAAAGAGTTTGATGATACACAGCAGCGTGCGTTGGTTTGCTGCTGGTGGCTGACTCGGTACCATGTCCTTAAGCTCTGGGTGATGCCTGCTGAAAGACTGAGCTCATGAAATCCCGTTGTATGTGACGCCAATTTATTGCATTTGGGTGTGCGATATGTATGCATTTTCATCCTTTCGTGTGTTATTTAATGCCATTTGATGGTGCGTCAATGCGCTAGCCGCTAATCGCTAACCCTAACCGCTATTCGTGCCAGCTGCTAATTGCTAACCCTAGCCGGTAATCGCTAACCCTAATCGCTAATTGCGCTAATCACTAACCCTAACCACTAATCGCGCCAGCCGCTAATCCTTTACCCTAGCTGGTAATCGCTAACCCTAACCGCTAATCGCACTAGTCACTAATCGCGCTAATGGGGTGAGACTGCTGGTGGATTTGTTTAATTTTTTAAAATTGATTTTGGGATATTTTAAATAGATTCTGAATCGTAGTAAATGAGAATCGCAATTTTTATATGAATCAAGTTTTTTGGCACACCCCTAGTATCTTGTAAAAATCATGTTAAAAAAGTCACCAATTGCTTTGGAGTCATTATCTATAAGTGCATCTAGAACTTCGTTTAGATTCATAATGAGACTAAACCATTGCAGAGGTGTGAACTGGTTTTTGTCAACTTGCCTCAGACTGGCTGATGATGTTGCTGCATCTCACCTCATCTGGTTTTAGAACACAGTGTTATATAGTGTACGATGTTTTTCCCTGTATTTATGGTAGTCTGGACCTCACCTGTCGCAGAGAAGAACATCAGTCTTCACAGCTTATCCCCCGGTGAAATCACACCTCACTAGTGTTTTCTCTGCTTATATGGTTGGAAATTCAAAACCGTCTATTTTTATTGTTTGTACTGTTTCCTCAGTACCACTAAACTGCTTGTTAAGCCGTATTTCCAGGTACAATCCCATCCATTCCTCTGTATTCAATCACTACTGTGTCCCTGAGTCCACAGAACACATTCATTTGTCATTCTACTACTTTACATGGGATGATAAAATTGAGTAAATTTACAATTGTTCAATGAATAAGAAAAAAATGTCGTGTGGTTCTAGCTAACATAAGTGCACTAGTGCGCTGACCCCTGGGGAACCATGGGCTCTAGATCCTGGACTTCATCTTTGTCAATACCGAGGGTGGAATGCGAGAAAGTGGGGTGTTTTTAAAATCCACATCCTGACCTTGACCCCAGCATGGATATTTTTTGTATTTTGCATTTTTTGTGTTTTTTGTATTAATGCATGCTGTACCACATTTGTCCATCAGTCACCACCAAAGCGTTCACATGATTCTGGGTATAGCAAGGTGATTGTAAAGCTATTGTATTCCAAATTACTAATATCTCCCAAAATATTGGTCCTATCAACTTGCTGTTTTCGCTAGTCTGTTCCTTGGCCAAAAATACATAAGTATGCCAAACTGCAGCAGACAGCTTTGTACGGATTTTTTGTGAATCCTGAGACACACACACAAACAGAGTCCACTTCCCTTTTATAATATAAGATTATCTGACGAGAGATTCTCCTATTTAGAATGTAGGTGTCATTGAGGTGTTTCACATCTTCACACTTGGTATTTTGTTTGTTTGTGTCTGTGTTGTGTTGTCCAGTTCAGGAGAAGGTAAATAGACTCAAATTGATCATCAGCATAAACACTTAAAATCACAATCTACAGCAGGTAGAACATTGACTACGGGAAAAAAAAATTGTTGTATTTGGGCAAAATAATTGAATTTAGACCCTTCTTAACCTTAAATGATACCACAATAATAAAAGCAGTTATGAAAAGGAGCACACAGGTACTGTTGTCGTTAACCGGTTGGACCCAGAAATGAGGTTTATGGTATCGTAACATCAGACTTAACAAGCGGATTGGGCCGATCAGTCTATATTAATCATTATCACCATACATGACAAGTCAGTTTTTCTTTAAAAATTCTCATTTCTTGAAACAGATGGTTATTTGTGATTATAAATTATTCTTTATTGGCAGAAGTCAAGCAGCAGATTTATAACACTGTAACAACAAATTTATTTTTCCACTATTGAAATTTGCATATGTAAGTTTCTGATCTGACATTGGATACGAAATAATGCAAAAGCAAAATGCACATCATAATATTTAAGGTGCCATAAAGTCTCGCTGTGACAAATGATCATTATTGTGTTGTCACTCTACACTGTAGTAAGTAACTCACTACCCACTGACTTAATTTGTATTTTCAGATGTTACACATTATAATCAACTTCAAAAAACCCTTCGATCCCTACAATTATCAGGCAGAATGGTCCACAGGAGGTAGTTCTAAGTATTCAGCTCACTGACTGACCACTGACCTCCAATGTCTCTCCACAGTGTCTCCACCAAAGGACCTGACGGTGGTGGTGGTCACTCCGGAAACTGTGGACCTGTCCTGGGAGAATGAGATGCGTGTGACCGAGTATTTGATTACATATATGCCCACGGCTGTCGGAGGTCTGGAACTGGACATGAGGGTGCCTGGGGATGTGAAGATGGCCACAATCCGGGAGCTTGAACCTGGTATTGAATACCTGATCAATGTTTATGCCATTCTCAACAACAAGAAGAGCATTCCTGTCAGCGCCAGGGTGGAAACACGTACGTACAGCTTAGTTTATGTTCTACAAAATGCAGTATGTCGTAGATTAAATGTAGTCAAAGTTCACTGTGTTCCTCTCAGACCTTCCCGAGCCTGAGGGACTCAAGTTCAAGTCAGTGCGAGAGACATCTGTGGAGGTGCAGTGGGACCCATTGAACATTCCCTTCGATGGCTGGAACCTCATCTTCAGAAACACTGTAAGTCCTGCAACCCAATATGTTAATGGACCTTCTGTTTTCCAGTAGGTGGTTCATGTCCAAAATCTACCCACAACCTCTTTGATTCCCCACTTTTTCCTCTGGTAGACCATATATGACCCACAGAACACCCCCACTTCATATTTAGTAATTGCCTAATGTGCATACATGAGGATCTGGCTGAGTATCCACTGGAAAATAGCCCGAGCCGAGCCAGAATATGAAAGTACAGCGGTCAAAACTGTTAGCAACTCTTGTTTTCCCATTCTTGAAAGCACCAAGGACCGTATAGACCAAGCGAATGTTATTTTGTTTAATGCTTTATTTTCCTTTATAAGTGCTTTAAGAAACTTTGACAAACAGCGCTACTGGGATCTACTCAAAGCCACAGTCTATTAACCTGAATCCCCTGTCAACTTTTAAGTCCAAACGCCACCCAGAGCGCCATTATGTATGATTTGGCTGTTTCCATCCCTTCTGCTCCGCATTTTATGCCAGGACTAGTCTTTGTAGTGGTTGATGACTGGTGTTTCTTGGTACTGGCAGAAAGAGGAGGATGGTGAGATTCTTAACTCCCTCGGCCGTCCAGAGACCACCTTTGAGCAGTCGGGCCTGGGCCCTGGCCAAGAGTACGAGGTCAAACTTGAGGTGGTGAAGAACAACAAGCGTGGACCGCCGGCCTCCAAGAACGTCTTCACGAGTGAGTGTTTAGATTCACGCCGCTAAATGGCTTAGAGTCTATTGAGGAGGTTTACATATGGTCTCCAAAGTCTCCCTGCTTTACATTCTGGTAACAGTTTGTATCTTAAGACCAGCCAAAAGAAACACGTGAAAGAAGATAATGGAGATAATCAACCTTAGCACATCGCTGTTCATGCAAGCTTTGCAGTTAATGGTCCACAATAATGAGATAATTTGTACTTAACTTAATTGAGAATGTAAAAAAAGACAATAATCTAATGGCTTAATAAATACTGAAATAAAACAACTGATATTATAATAACATTTTTACCAGAAATGCTCCTTATAGCTTTAGTTAGTATTTATCATATTTTGAGGTTGGTCTGTTTTTGTTGATTGGTTGTTTTTTTTTTGACTGATTTGATTATTGTGTCATAATATGACTAGCCCATAATAGTTTTAATCAATAAAATAAACCACAGTATGTTAATTTTCAGTTTACACAATTGGTGAAAACAATATTTTACAAGATTATTAGTCAGATTATTGGATTGTATTGCATTTTATCAGGAAAGTATTGGATGCTACAGGGCCTTACAATGATGGAATGGCTATTGCTATCTCTACTATTGTTTTTGAAGGTTTATGTTAGAAATATATCTCAATATTAGCTGCTGTATTGGAAGCAAATCTGCGTTAGAATGAGCTTAAACCTTTTTACTGCTCTGACCCAGTACTGCAGAAAACGAGGCTGAGATCTTCCACAAATAGAGGTTATTGTGAAATGAACTGTCACTTAGACCTGTCAAAGCTAATTTCAAAAACAGGTTGTCACCTTCACACCACATGCAGGTTCATCAGTTTCTATATCTGGGCAATCCATTCTGCAGCCCGCAGTAGAGTATCGAAAGACATCCTGACATGTCAGCCCTGACTGATTAGCTCATTAGATTTCATTGCATTGTTGTGATTTAGCGGGGGTAGTAAAAGCAGATATGGATTTCTAGCCCTGTTGGCAAGTTATTAGATATCTCCATAGCTCCAGCAGGCTGGAGCTATAAACTCAGTGGCTTGTAAAACTCAGAGGATCTCAGGAATGGGGATCAATATAAAGTGAGAAAAAGGTTTCAATTGGTGATTTTACCAATCTCACCGAATATCTGTTCAACTATTTTTAGGCCGATGGACCTGAGGGTGGGTCAGAACACTGCTCCAATTCTTCGTGAAGTTGTTAAATGTGTATTTTATTTAAAGAAAGGCTCTGTGGTTGGTTCGGAAAGCTGAAACTTAAACCTGTACTCAAAGTGTGCACACACTCACCCGTGGGAGGCTCCTCTTTCAGCAAAGTAGATTCAGTGTTTGTTATATTCACCACCAAGTGTAATAAATGACAGCTCGTTCCAGCAGTGGGTCAGGCCAGGCCTTGCTTATTTATGGTCTGAAAATGGTCTGCAGTTTCCAAAAGAAACATAGGACTGCATGGAAATGCCATTCAAAACCATCATTACTTTTTCTTATAGACCCGTAAGCCCTCTTAGCTGTTGAGTTACAGTGATGATTGACTGTAGAACATAGTGTTTTGTTACATATTTGCGCAGCACACATAGTAACTCTTAAAACTTCACTTACTACACTTAAAATAACACTTGGGAGATTTAGTCAGTCATTCATTTTCTAATAATCGTTTCATCCTATTACTACTAATAATAATATTTGATTTGTTGCAGTGTATTGTTGTGTTGTCAGTATGTCCAAACCAAGAAAAACTAACAAAATCCCTTTTTAAATTTAATTAGATGAATGTTATAATGCTCATTTTGTTATATACAGGGTGGGGAAGCAAAATTTACAATGAACATTTAGTGTTTTTTTTCTCAGCAGGTACTACGTCAATTGTTTTGAAACCAAACATATATTGATGTCATAATCATACCTAACACTATTATCCATACCTTTTCACAAACTTTTGCCCATATGAGTAATCAGGAAAGCAAACGTCAAAGAGTGTGTGATTTGCTGAATGCACTCGTCACACCAAAGGAGATTTCAAAAATAGTTGGAGTGTCCATAAAGACTGTTTATAATATAAAGAAGAGAATGACTATGAGCAAAACTATTACGAGAAAGTCTGGAAGATACTATTAAAGAAGAATGGGAGAAGTTGTCACCCGAATATTTGAGGAACACTTGCGCAAGTTTCAGGAAGCGTGTGAAGGCAGTTATTGAGAAAGAAGGAGGACACATAGAATAAAAACATTTTCTATTATGTCAATTTTCTTGTGGCAAATAAATTCTCGTGACTTTCAATAAACTAATTGGTCATACACTGTCTTTCAATCCCTGCCTCAAAATATTGTAAATTTTGCTTCCCCACCCTGCAGGCTGTAGACATTTTGCATTAATTGTACTGAAGTACATTTAATAGGGGATGCAAACCCTGGAAATTAAAAAAACAAACAAACACATCCATCTTTTATAATTGCAGAAGTGGTCTTTCTCACACAGTTCCATTTACTCTTTTTATATATATTCACCAAAGTGTTATCACCTCTTAATTAGGGATGGGAATCAATAAGAATTTAATGTACAGTGAAAGCGAAACTTAAGATGCTTTACTAATTCCTCTATGTCTCCTGTTGTTGTGCACCTCATTTCCTTTCCCCCACCTTTGGAAACTTTTATTTGAGGGACAGGACGTTTGTTGCCTGCACCAGAACCGGCCTGGCGTTCAACTCTGCTGCTAGATTCACAAGCATCGCTAAGTAGTATATCAAATACGTGGCATTTCTGTAAATGAATCACATGCTGTGTGGACAAATGTTTGAGCATATTAGAGGAATGTTCCCCTTTTGAAGAAATGGAAGCTTTGCAAGTGTTACAAATGTCCCTAGTGTCATCTTTTTGGACTGTTTTTGCCTCAACACCATGTTCGCTATGTTCTGACCTAAACAATGCAGTGTGCGTGTGGCGTCATCACACGTGCGCAATGAAGGCAGAATCGATAAGCAGAATCGTTAAGCAGGCAAGCAAACGATTCCAAGAAATCGAACTGCTGGGAACCGGTTCTCAAAAAGAACAGGTTCTCGATTCCCATCCCTACTCTTGATGTTCACAAAGTCCATATACAGTACACACAAGTCCCTGCCTACTTACACTTGTCACATACTTGCACACATTGATGTAAATCAGGGGTGTCAAACTCATTTTAGTTCAGGGGCCATATTCAGTAAATTTGATGTGAAATGGGCCAGACCAGTAAAATAATAACATAATAATATATAAATAATGTCAACTCCAAACTTTTCTCTATGTTTTAGAGCAAAAAAAGTAAATTTACATTATGAAAAGGTTTACATCTACAAACGATCCTTTTAAAACATGTGAATAACATGAACAAACTGAAAAAAATAAGTGTAATTTTAACAATATTCTTCCTCAGTTTATCATTTACACATGTACATTATAAAGTACAGATCACAGTGGATCTACAAATACACAAAACATTTAATAACAGGCAGAATCTTGTCTAAATTGTACTTACTTCTCTTAAGACATTTCAGATTGTTCATATTTGTTCAGATTATTCACATTTTTTTGCAAAATTATACTTTATTTTAGTGTAAATGCATGAAAATATTTACATTTACAAAGAGAAAAATTTGGAGTCGTTATATATGTTATTATGATAGTATTTTACTGAATCCTGCTCACTTCAGATTGAATTGTTTTGAATGTGGAACCTGACCTAAAAGGATTGTTCATATTTTAGTGTAATTTTTGCATTTCGCAAATTCATCCCAAGGGCCGGACTGGACCCTTTGGCGGGCCGCATTTGGCCCCTGGGCCACATGTTTGACACCTGTGATGTAAGTGATAGCTAAACTTTCCTTCTCTAGCATGAAGAGAAATAAAAGTAACTTGTAGCTTCAGAGAGTTTGAGTATACGACAGTTATAAAACCCTCTCTGCTGATAGATAGGATACTTGGTTTGGTTGCTAATAAAACAAAAAAAAGTTTGCTGCACTAAGTGTGAAGTTAAGAGAATAGTTCATTATTAATCACAAACAGTGAGATGAAAAGATGATGGTGTTTCTGCTAGAGGCATTGTAAGTAGGGATTTCTTGGATCTCTGCCGGATTAAATAAGAATATGAATAATGCATACTTATTACTGACACTCGGCTCTGACAGATTATTGAACTTGTAGATAGAAGCAGGATATCTGTTTACTCTAAGTCTAATGGACAGTGGTGAAGTCCTTTCCATTAAAGGAATTTTAACCCTTTATAGGGCACTCATAGAGATAGTCTGAAATGTGTGTTATTGGAGGATATAACAAGACTTTATTACTTTTTTATTGTTATGTAGAAAATCAAGGTCAGTGCAGTTACCATATTTGTTTCCTCACCCATTTGTGGCAAAAAAAAAAAAAAATTGAATCCAAGAAGTAAATATAAAAAAACACAAGAAAAACAAATGTAAATGGGAAAGGAACATGTATTTTAGAACATTAGAACATCACTTTTAGAATGTTAGACCAACATCAGTGCTGATCCAGACCCCTGTCCACATCCACATTCTCCCTTTGAACATCATTCCTTACATTAGTACCATTACTTCATGGTACCTAACAAAGCAGGTCCACTCACTGTTCATGCAGAGGTGGACCTTACAGACCCTGTAGACCACATTGGACCTGAGATTGTTGACTCACTGTCCTCACTGGAACTGTTGCCGTCACTGCCTTGTAATATGTGTGGAAATTACCAAAAATAGTCACTTCCCCGATAAAGGGTTAAGTAGAAAGTAGTTAAAGCCTGCTGGAAAAGTCACTATATTACATCACATACTAATATACATGCTTATGAAGTCATTGCACACAACATTAAATTGAGAATATATCCAGTGATAGAGATTTAAAAAAAAAAAAAAAATATATATATATATATATATATATATATATATATATATATATATATGTATATATATATATGTATATATATATATATAACTCCCATAACAGGGGACTTGGCAGAGTTACAGTAGTGTAGGGATATTCAGAAATATTAAAAGTTTGAAAATGACATGCAAAATGTAAAAATATATACAAAGTAGTGCTCAGTAGAAACAGTAATAACAAATAAGGACAAGAAATATATATATATATATATATATATATATATATATATATATATATATATATATATATATGTGTGTGTGTGTGTGTGTGTGTGTGTGTGTGTATATATATATGTATGTATATATGTATATATGTATGTATATGAAAAGCAAAGTAGGAAGAATAACAATTGCTCATTGGAGAGAAGATTGCACTGTCATAATGAAAAAGACTGTTTTGTTGTGTGTAGATGTGTGTGTGTGAGGTCTAATGGATGCAGAGCTGACTGGAGAGTCTGACCGCAGCAAGAAGGAAGGACCAGGTTGTTAGATACACACATACATTCACAGGTTGTTATCTGGCTGCTGATTGGTCTGCTGACCTCCACTAATTGGAGACAGTCAGTGCAGAACGCTGGAACACAATCACTGAGAAATATATTACTCTATTTAAGGGAGAGGTGGTGAAATATGCATAAAAAGTCACCATATTTCTTGCTAAAATGTCTTAAAAAATGCTAAATCTAAGTTGTGCTGCATTTCCACTACATGGAACTAGCTCGACTCGGCTCGGCTCGGCTCAACTCGGTATTCCTGGAGACTGTTTCCATTACAGGATACTACTGACTTTACAGTACCTGGATGTCATAGCGATGTGGTGCGTTATTTCCGTGTCGTCTGTTCAGAGAGTTGCTGATAAACTCGCTCGTTGCGTGTTGTCTCGTCTGAATTTTTACCTCGGCCACCAAAGACTGAATCTCCTCGACCGACCATGGTGTAGTTTTGGGCTGTTATCATGTGGATTAATGTACCGCTATATTTACTGTCCACTTCCGCATCTGTTTTTTGTAAAACGGTGGGTCACAGAGAAAACTGTCTGACCAATCAGTGGTCTGCAGTGTTATACGTCACGATCTAGTATCACTTGGAACCTTGGTGGAGGTGATACCAAAAAAACTAGTACTGGGAACCAGATTCCAGGTCCTTTTTTGTAATGGAAACGCAAAAAGGTCAAGTCGAGTCGAGTCGAGTCAGTACCACGCAGTGGAAACGCGGCATTAGTAACACAGTGTATTTTAACTCTAGCCACAAAGTGATCAAGCATTTTTCTGAGATGCCAAATTATTCCGTTAGGTGCTTCTATACTACGAATAAAAAGTATTAAGATCGATGTTTTCATAATGAAAGCCACTCGTTGTTAGAAGTTTTTCATGTAAGCTCTTACGTATCTGGAAGTAACTGCGTAGTCACTAGATATTTGGGTACATGCATGCGCTCGTGCACACGCCTGTACAGCCACGCGTCAGCAGTGGTTCAGATTATGAGGTTCACCGTTCTCTGTGTCACTCAGGCTCTCTTAATGTCTCCTATTACACCGGCTTGTGGTGCATACCGTGGGATTTGCATGCTGAGGGGCTAATTGTGTGGAGAGAGTCTCTCCTTTCTTCACCCCTTCCAACTGAAACCCACCATGTGTGGGAGGCACCAGTCAGTCAGGCAGTCAGGCTCAGAGGGACGCCGGCCTCCCAGGAGAATGGTATCGAGACACCCAACGACACACTAGCAGCCTGCCTAGAAGACAAATCTGTGTTAAGCTCAAATGCAGATTCTTCATTTTATCAGCCCGGCACAGAGGGTTGACTTTCCTAAAGTTGCTTGCGTGTGACAAATCAATTTCATTGCAGTTGAAAAGGCGCCCTTCATGGCATAAGGATTTGATCTGTAAATAGTCTGAATACCCTCGTAAATGCAGGAGGGCTGTCAGCACCTGTGTTGCTGAAATGACTGGATTCATCCATATTACACTGGATTCATCGTCTTTTATGCCGACGCCACCCGATGCTAACCCTCCCTTCCTCAGTCATGTTAAGGGTCAGGGTTCAGTTCACTCACAGGTTCACAGCAAGACACCAGCCAACCTTGTCCTAGGCAGTGTTCTTCAACCTTGAGGTCTTGGACCCCATGTGGGGTTGCCTTGAATTCAAATGGGGTCGCCTGAAATTTCTAGCAATTGATAGAAAAACAAAAAAAACACAAACAAACTTACCAATAAAAATATATGGTGAGTTCACAGAGACAATCACTATACGTAAAAGACATGACAAACTGTGAGTCTGAAACTAAAGCACTGTGGTTCTGTTTATCTGTCAAAAGTTCATTGTGGTCGGTTTCAGATGCTGCAGCTCTTTCATAATTCATAGTTTGAGTTCTTGTTTGTTCAGTATTAATTGTCAGCCTTGTAAATCCAAGCTGGACTGACTGTACATATCCTGACCAAGGAAAATCAAATTCTCACTTTGTGCAGTAATCTACACCTGGCTTTTCTGCCTCCGTCCATAATAATATACATTATATAGACTAAATGTGTCTAAAATTCATGTTTATTTACAAGATAGTATAACACACTATTACATGATCAAAAACAAATTAATTTTAGCAAAAAAAAAAGTCTCTGTTTTGAATGTCTGGGGTCACCAGAAATTTGTGATGCTAAAATGGGGTCCTGAGCCAAAAAAGGTTGGGAACCACTGTCCTAAGGTGACACTGAGCCTGTTTACATGCACACCAATACTCCGATCATTATCCGACTTCAGGAGTTATCAAATTATTCAAGTATCATGTCAACAGTATAATCTGATCTGTTTTATCAGATAACAGCAGTAATCTGATCATGACAAATCAGTTTAACACACCTGGATTTGTCCCCAATACTCTGATGTCTACAGGTTAATCTGATTTATTTTGTTCTTTTATGTCTGTGCATGTGTAAACACAAAGTCATACAGAATGGAAGTGGCATAGTCAATCATAAGCAGAAGACAGTAACAGGAACTTTATGTATGTACACACTCTGATAGTCCAATAATGGACTGGAGCGTCCAAACCAGGGTTTACTGATTACAGCATTTCTTAAGTATGTGTAAATGCGTTGATCTGATTGTTACATTTATCCGATTACTCCCAGGTATCGGACTTTTATGGTCATGTAAACAGGCTCAGTGTGTCCAGCTGCTCAAACACAGATCTGAGTGAAAAAATCAGCACAATGAACAATAAGTGATGTTGATGCATTCCGTACAATCACATACAATCAGTGTTCATTGCTGGGTGAAATATTGCTGCAGTATTCACAGGTATTTATCAACTCCAGCTACAATCAGAAGTAATGGAAACACAAGTACTCAACCAGGGCAGTGTTATAATGCACACCATCAGCCACTAATTCCATCCTGTTTAACCAGCACTTGAAAAATCATTTAGTTACTTAAAAAAACACACTGAAGTAAAAGACAACATTTATGGTGCAAAAATAATATGACAGACCTATAACACAGCATACTGTGCACTTTTAATCCCCCTCAGCCAAATATAGTGTAACATTCTGTTGAAAGTTACTGCCCTATAACTTAGATTAGATTGTCTTTGTGTAAAACTTCTTACATACATATTTATATTTGAAAGTATTCAGATATTATAACTGCACAAGGCCATTTGACCTTGAAAAAGTAGGTCAAGGTCACATATTTTCAATAGGCTTCTGCTCCATGTCAAGATGCATCCACAGTATAAATATGGTGCAGATATGTCAATGCATTCTTCAAATAATGTGATTATATCATTGAATGGACAGACAGACAGACAGCAAAACAATTACAATACCCCTTTGGCCAGAAGTTGGCCAAGGGGTTAAAACCAGTCCAGCTACTGTAATCAAGTTTTGTTTCAGATAAAAATATGTAATAATCTATGGTGGCATAGGGGTTAGCACATCCCCTGTAGAACTGCAAGGTTGTGGGTTGAACTCTCAGCTGGGCCAGAGCTTTTCTGTTTTTTGTTTTTTTTTTACATTTGTTTATTTCGAGCATTTACAGAATACATGCAAATTCAAAATTCAAAAGAAATAATTCATCTATACTCGAAAAGGACTGGGAAGAAGAAAAACTTATTTAATCCCACCCCCATTCTCATCATCAAATAATTTAACATAGTAACGTTTTAAATACTCACTCCTGTCCTTTGACTTCAAGCCAGAACAATGAACAAAACAGGCCTATACCAAATTAGAATGAACTCATTTGATAGTATTTATATTATAGAACCAAAATGTGTGTAAAAAATAGAAATGAAGTACATTCCTGGTGTTGTTACCACAGGTAACAGTTAACAGTCAATTTACATGATAATAATTACATACCAACAATGGTAAAAACAAAAAACTACAATAGTGTTCTGTTTTCATGTTCTCTCCACATGATTCAGAACAGGTACATATACAGGAGGTTAATTCTCCTGTCTGTGCCTTTGACCAGGTATTGATGAAGATCTGGACTTGGTTCATCAGTGCCTTCAGTGGCAGCTCACTGCTGCTACTGCGCTAAAGCTAATTGCAAATGTTTATGCTAGATACTGTATTTGTGTTAGGATGGGTAAAATGTGGAATGAATTTCCGTGCAAGTATAATAAAGTTAGTTAACCTTTAATTTTTTTGTACACAGACAGCCTCGTGCCCATTTGTAGGTTTTAGGCCTTTTTTTTCACCAAAAAAACTAAATCTAACAATATAAAATTCAATACAAGTGGTGTCATGCAAAACAAACCCCGCCCCTCACATGTATTATAGTTTATTTTTGCATCGATCCAACTGATGTCATCATTTCTATGCGTATGCTGATGTCAGCATATCAATTGCCTCTGTCTATATCTGTGCCAAGTCTGAAGTAAATTGGAACAAAATTGCTGTTTTTATAGACATTTGAAATTTTGCTGATTATAAGTAAATGGGAGAAGAAAAAACATTTTTAAAAAAATTCATAAAAAATTGAACGTTGACCTACTTTTCCTAAAATGTAACCACATGTATTCTGGGTCACTGGCAATCTATAAACCAAATTTGATATGAACTGAACCAAGAGTTTTGCTGCTACAGATGTTTGAAATTTTGCCCATCATAAGTAAATGGGAGAAAAAAAAAGGTTTAAATAAAATTCATAAAAAATTTTACTTTGACCTACTTTTCCCAAAATGTGACCATGTCTATTCTGGGTCACTGGCAATATATAAACTCAATTTGGTAGGAATTCAACCAATAGTTTAGCTGCTACAGACATGTGAAATTTCGCCCATTATAAGTAAATGGGGAAAAAAAAGTTTTAAAATAATTCATAAAAAAATTTTAACTTTGACCTACTTTTCCCAAAATTTTATCAGATCTATTCTGGGTCACTGGCAATCTATAAACCAAATTTGGTATGAATTGAACCAATAGTTTTGCTGCTACAGATGTTTGAAATTTCACCCGTTATAAGTAAATGGGGGAAAAAAAAAAAAAAAAAAATTCATAAAAAATTTGAACTTTGACCTACTTTTCTCAAAATTTAAGCAGATCTATTCTGGGTCACTGGCAATCTGTAAAACCAAATTTGGTATGAATTCAACTAATAGTTTTGCTGTTAAAGTGTTAACAAACAAACAAACAAGCAAACAAAACTTTTAAAACTCTACTCCTTGCCCTCCCTTCGGGGGTCGGGGTAATGAAATGGATCATAACTACTCAATGCGTTGATAGTTACTTCTCAGATGAGTTTTAAGTTACAGCTCTTACCATGTCGGTCTCTTCAAAAACAGTGTAAAGCTTCACTTAGTGCTACAGGGGTTTTGGAAGGAGCCAACACACATACTTGTGATACTTGCCAACATCCATCCAAGTTCATACCACCAGTAGCAATGTTCAAAGTACAGGCAGTCTGCAGTGGTTTTCTTCTTCCAAATTTAATCATCTTAACTCAAGGTCTAAGTACTAGTTTCTCAAGAGAGTTCTAGCACATTCTAAGGTGTTGGTTTTAAGTTTGTTCAGTTGGCAGTGAGTATCTGCAGACAGAAACACAGGATGTGTATCATGTGTCAGCCTTTAGAGGAATACTTAGTGAGGTCAGATCCAGAGCAGGAACATGGGTTTATTAGTGAAGAATACACACAGACATCCAAACTGTTCTATGGAAATGTACAAAACAGGCAACAGTAATCACACTGGATTGGCTACACTTCTGTCGAGGCAGATCATCAGAATATATTTTTTTATATTTCTTAGGTAGAGAAATGTTTGGAAAAATGATGTGAGGAAATCAACCCAAAGCTTTAACCCTTTAAGGCAGGGGCGTCAAACTCATTTTCCTTCAAAGGCCACATTCAGTCGATTTGATCTCCAGTGGGCCGGACCAGTAAAATAATAACAGACTAACATATAAATAGTGACAACTTCAAATTTTTGTCTTTGTTTTAGTGTAAAGAAAAAAAACAACATTAAATTATGAAAATACTTACTTTTCTAAACTATCCAAACAAAAAAGATGTGAATAACCTGAAAAAACTTATTATTAAAAAACTGAAATTTCTCAAGAAAAATCAGTGCAATTTTAACAATATTCTGCCTCAACTTATCATTTGTCCATGTGCATTATGGATCAGATCTACAAAGACACTAAACACGTAGTAACAGGCAGAAAATAGTTCAAATTGTGCTTAATTTTCTTCAGACATTTCAGGTTGTTCATATTTGTTCAGGTTATTCACATTTTATTGTTACAGGATAGTTTGTAAATGTAAATATTTTCATAATTTAAGGTTATTTTTTGCACTAAAACAAAGACAAACATTTGAAGTTGTTAATTCAAGATTTTTTGCTTAATTCAAGATTTTTTGGTAAATTTAAGATTTTTTTTGGCTTAATTCAAGATATTTTTTACTTAATTGAAGATTTTTTTTTTTTTTTTTGCTTAATTCAAGATTTTTTCCTTAATTCAAGATTTTTTTTTTTTTTTGCTTAATTCAAGATTTTTTGCTGAATTTAAGAATTTTTTTTTGCTTAATTCAACATTTTATTTTTTTTTTTTTTGCTTAATTCAAGATTTTTTGCTGAATTTAAGAATTTTTTTTTTGCTTAATTCAACATTTTATTTTATTTTTTTTGCTTAATTCAACATTTTTTGCTAAATTTAAGATTTTTTTTTTTTTTGCTTAATTTAACATTTTTTCCTTAATGCAAGCTAATTTTTTTTTTTTTTTTTTTTTTGGCTTAATTCAATTCAAGACTGTGGAATTTTGGCACTTTACAAATTCATCCCACGGGCCGGATTGGAACCTTTGGACCCCAGGCCGCATGTTTGACCCCCCTGCTTTAAGGCCTAGAACTAATTTTTGTGTAATTAACCTTTCTATAGTGGTTTTTCACCATTTATTCTAATGTTTTCTTCTGCATTTTGCATTTTCAGGGAAAATCAGGTATTTTCCTATATTTAATTCAATCTCCACACTTTTACATTTCTTTGGAAATGGAAAAAGCAAGCATTCAACAGTCATCACCAAGGTGATTATCATTAACGAAAACTAACAAAATGACAAAAACTAGAATTGAAAAAACATTTTCATTAACTGAAATAAATAAAAACTATCTAGCTAACTATCTAACTAAAAGAAAAAACGATAACTAACTGTATTGGGTGTTTACAAAAGTAACTAAAACGTATAAAAACTATGGATAAAATTCCCTTTGTTTTCATATTTGTCAATGTCGGATTGATACGAAAGTGATTTATTTCGCTCTAGCAATTTTAGCTAGCGGCACCATGCGGTACTTCACGGTCCGTCACTTCTCGTCATTTGTGGTTTATAGTCGTCTTCTGGTCCCCACTCTACCTGGAAACATGGAGTTGGGAGAAAGCAGCAGAGTCCTGTCTGGGATTTATGTGAATACGACAGAGAGGAAGAGAAAAGATGTATAAAAAAAAGTAAAACTAAACTAAAACTAAGCATTTAGAAAAAAAAATGAAAACTAATAAAAACTAGCAAACCTGCTCTAAAAATTAATTAAAACTAAATGAATTAAAGAAAAAAAGTCAAAACAAAATAAAGCTAAACTATAACAAAAAAATCCAAAACTATTATAACCTTGGTCGTCACATTGGATTGGCTACACCTCTGTCAAGTTGAATCATCAAAATGTTTTTTACATTTACATAGAGGAAATGACATGAGAATCAACCCAAAGCCTTAACCCTTTAAGGCCTAGAGCTACTTTTGTACCTTTTATATTTAACCTTTCAATATTGGTTTTTCACCATTTATTCTAATATTATCCTCTGCATTTTTCATGTTTCCAGTACATAACAGGTATTATCCTGTATTTAATTCACTGACCTTGCAGATGTTCATAAAAGTTCCTAGGGTATTATAGCAAACAGAGGGAGAAACAAAAAAAAAGTTTTTCAGCAAAATTCACACATGTGATTTACATGTGGCCCGGGGGCCAAAACTGACCCGCCAAAGGGTCCAGTCCGGCCTGTGGGATGAATTTTTGAAATGCAAAAATTACACTGAAAATATTAACAGTCAAGGATGTTAAAATCATTTTAGGTCAGTTCAATCTAAAGCGGATCAGACCAGTAAAATACTATCATAATAACCTATAAATAATGACAACTCTAAATTTTTCTCTTTGTAAATGTAAATATTTTCATGTATTTACACTAAAACAAAGCATAATTTCACAAAAAATGTGAATAACCTGAACAAATATGAACAACCTGAAGTGTCTTTAGAGAAGTAAGTACAATTTTAATAAGATTCTGCCTGTTTTTAAATGTTTTGTGTATTTGCAAATCCACTGTGATCTGTAAGTTATAATGACCATGTGTAAATGATAAACTGAGGCAGAATATTGTTAAAATTACACTTATTTTTTCAGTTCGTTCATGTTATTCACATCTTTTGAAAGGATCGTTTGTAGATGTAAACCTTTTCATAATGTAAATAAACTTTTTCCGCTCTAAAACTTTGAGAAAAGTTTGGAATTGACGTTATTTATATATTATTATGTTATTATTTTACTTGTTCGGCCCACTTCAGATCAAATTTAGCTAAATGTGGCCCCTGAACGTAAGTGAGTTTGACACCCCTGGTTTACAGTATGTTTTCCCTTCGCTCTGCAGTGATCGATGCCCCCACCCAGGTGGATGTTCGTGATGTGACTGACACCACAGCGCTGGTCACCTGGTTCCAGCCCGTCGCCTCCGTGGATGGGGTCACTGTCTCCTATGGGCCGAGCTCCAGTACTGCCGATCGCAACGTGGTGGAGCTGTCCAACACCGACACCCAGTACCACCTGGCGGGTCTCATCCCCGACACCCACTATGAGGTGTCTCTGATGGCTCGGATGGGAGACCGGACCAGCATTCCTGTCTACGAGTCCTTCCTCACTGGTAAAACTGACACGACCGGAGGTGTAGCAGTAAAAGCCAAACTGGCTACAGATGAAAAGCCGACACGTTCATTAGATGTTTATTAAAACCAGGTCTAACAGCGGGAAGGGCTGGACCACACGTACTGTACTGTACTTTACTTATGGTTGTAGGTTTATGAGGGAGGAAAACCTGCTGATGTGCATCAAAGTACAGACCAATAATGAGAATCCGCCATAGTTGGGGTTTGTCTTAAGAACTCCCTAAGGGTTAGTTTAGAAATCCAGTTAAATATGAGTGAGGATTAACACATCCTTACGTCTGTCCTCATGTGTCCTTATGTGTGGTAGACCTGGACGCCCCCAGAGACCTGCAGACGGTGGACGTGACAGATGAGACCATCACCCTGGAATGGAAAAACAGCCAAGCTCAGGTCGACAACTACCGCATCAAATACGGACCCCTTTCCGGAGGAGACCACGGAGAGCTGCTGTTCCCCCCAGGACCCAAGGACACCACCCGGGCCAAGATCACCGGTACTTAATCCCAGAGCGAACACACATACACTTGCAACTCTCGTAAATACCCATCTGGTTTAACATCACTGCAGATGCTCTGTTTTTCCACCGCATTTAAAGGTGTTCATTTTAAGTTTGTTCAGTTGTCAGGGAGCATCTGCAGTCAGAAACACATCATGCTGTATCATGTGTCAGCATTTAAGGGAGTAATTACTGAGGATTTACTTCCGTTTTTACAAGCTTACTGAAGGACTGCTCCAAATCTTTCAGCTGTCAAAGCCGAAGAAAACCAGGACCACTGAAAGTGTTTATGTTTCCTATTCCTGTGCTTAAGTTTCCAGCCGTGCACTGCATACATGACTGTTTACTAGTGTTGTAGTCAAGACTGCACCATCCAAGACCAAGACATTTTCTGAGACCAGAGGGTTTCAAGACCAAGACAAGACCAAGACCAAGGCAGGTTGAGACCGAGACAAGACTAAGACCAAGACCAAGACCAAGACCGTACATACAATGAAAAATTATTAGAAGAGGGAACAAACTAAGACTTCTCTATTTTAAGATTGATTTACAGTAACAGTAAGGACGACAAACAGTTTCTGCACTTTTTTCAAAGCACCACAATGCAGGAAATCTTGATTCTTAGTTTATTTTTTATGATCCTAGTTTTTGCACAGGGATCATTTGTGTAAACGGTGACATGGCTGCCGAGCATCAGTATGATGGGATCTGTAACAACCATGTCACATCCGTCCACTGCAACATTTAGTGTTTTTGTGTCAGCTGTTATTGTTTTAGATCCACAATACTAACATTTATGAATAAGAGGAGAATTAGCAATAGTAAGTCTATAAGTTTATTACTAATAAAGTACTGGTACTGACCAGAGCATCATGGGTAATGTCACGTCTGTCCACTGTCACGTCCGTCCACCAGCAACAGTTTTCACAGTTTTACACGTGCTATTCCAAATCCAGTATTTCTGAAAATATAGCTTCCACTTTCTTTTTTTTTCAAAAATGGCCACTCATTTGACCCACTAAGTAAATTTCAGCCGAGATGTATTCTTTGTGGTTTTGGAAACCAAACTTTATTACTAACAAGTTTGCAGACATCACTGCTGCCGGACATGTACACCTTCTCCTGGTCTTCCCTCACTCTCATCGCATGGTTTCCGGGTGGGGGGTGGGGTGGGGGTGGGGTGTCAGTTGTGCAGTGTGTCTGTATGCAGCCATTGCTGGGGAAACAAATCAAGCAACCAATGTATATGTAAACTGCAGAGACCAACTAAACTTTAACCTTTTTAATGCAAAAATTAGGTCTTCTTCAGTAGCAATATTATGGGATGTGCATATAATTGTATGTGCATACAAAGCAGTGGGGTGACTTTGCGGAACAGTGAAATATATTTAAAAAGAGGTATAAAAAAATTCTTTCTAAATAGGTATATGGAAGATGAGGGATGAAAATTGCTAAATATATGGGATATTATAAGTAGATACGGATAATTATGTAGTGTATATGTATATATATATATATATATATATATATATATATATATATATATATATATATATATATATATATAATGTATTTTTAATGGATGTAGTATATATGTTTATTAATATGGATATTTATGTAGTATATGCATTGATATGGATAAGTATGTTTTATATGAATATTTATGTAGTAAATATATAGATATATAAGCCATGGTGAGTAGAAGGGGGTGGGAATTTTTAAAAAGTGTATACTTCTGCCCCTTTTTTGAATTTGAATTTGTTCCTATTATGATGCTTATATTATTATTATTATTATTATTATTATTATTATTATTATTATATTATTTTTATTTATATTTTGTTTTCTTAACATATATATATATATACTGTATAAATATATATACTTTTTTTTTTCCCTCTCAATTTTAGATATGTTCGTTCAAAATTCATTCATTCATTCAACTTGTATTCTTATAACTCATTTCCAAGATTTCGCATTGTTAATGATAATTTTACTACAAACTCAGTCAAACCAGGAAACCATGAAGAGCTTTTATCAAGTACACAAAGTTGAAAAGGAAAAAAAGGGAAAAAGAAAAATAGCAGAAAAAACAGCCTGCAAACCTTAAAGGTTCAGTTGTAAGCCCTATTCATCTGTGTGTTTGCACTTGTGAAAGTACAAGTAACACCACCAGTACTTTAGAATTACACAAAAATCAAGGCTAAAATGAGTCATTTACTCCTCTATGCTGTTGCACTGACCTGCATTGACTTCATTTGGGTGTTTTCAGACCTTTAAGTCCAGTTTAATCAGACTCTGACTCCTTTCTCGCCTTGGTATGATTGCTCTGGGCAGGTGTGAACACAGTAATCACACTCCAGTATGGACCTAAACTACTGCAGGAGAGGTGAATTTGACACGGTCTCAAATGAACTCCTGTGTTTGGAAAGCGGTCTGACCTCAGTCCGACCCAGCTGTAAACTGGATTCTGAGCTGAGCAGGTCCTGGAGACAGCTGTGCTGAGCCTGGTATATTACCCACATCATTACCATCATGAGGAGCAAATGCCAGTTCTGCTCTTACGCCGTGTTAAAAGTTTCTCTCACTGAACACAGGACAGTGTTCTTGGATTTATTTCAACACTGATGGTTTTTGGTTCAGTTTGAACTTTCCCTGAGTTCAATGAAACTAAAGGGAAACTGATTCATGACCAAATGAACTGTAGGTGTGAGAACATCCTCAGTAAATAGGCCACACTATTTCAATTATAAATGAAACACACAGCACTATATGCACTGATAGTGAAGCCTGAGAACTTAAACTCCCTTTAATTATGTATGTGAATGCAATTAAACGCTGTAATACACATATGTTATTCTGTCAAGTGGAACTGCTGGAAAATCCTGTGCACATTTCTTCAAGATATTTGGTCACCAGAGCATTCAGGACCCACACATGTTTATATTTGTGAGTCAAGGAATGAAGGAGTTGAGTTCATTAAAATCCTGGACTCACAGACCACATCAGACCAATTAGACCAGAATTAGTATTGATTGGAGCTCCAGTATTGAAACGGATGCAGAAAAAAAGGAAAGGGCAGTTTCATTCTTAATGTGATCGGAACCATTTTGCATCTAAATGATGTGGTCGAAAGAATCAGTGAGAGAAAAAAAAATATACAGTGTCAAGTGTTTATTCTCGTAATTCTTCAGACAAGTGTTTGTGTTGCTCCTGTTAAACTGGTCAGTGTTACATTCACTCGCTCATTTCCAAAATGGACTGCCTTTGTTTTGTGTCGTGAAATGTTTACCCGCCTATAAAAGCCCCACTTTATTAGAAAACCACCCACAGGGGGAGGGGGCTTTGGCATTCAGGCTTTAAATGGAATAACACTGGCGCTGGTTTCAATGTGAGATCTGGCTCGAATAAGAAAAGCAGGACCATTTTTATCTATCTGCACTGCTGATATTATAAGGCAGAGCTCTGACGAAGACGTGGTATTTTATGTTTGTTTTGAGACTATTTGCTGCTGCATGACAGGATCAAACACCACAAAGAAAAAAACTTCCAAAATGGGCTAATAGTGTCTTTGTCTGGCCCAATTCTTTGTCCTTGGGAGGCCCATCCCATGGAAATAAAGCACTGTGTCCATTCAGTGGACCCCCCCCCACTCCTCCACACACACCTCAGCAGTTCTTTCACACAGTTATTATCTGTAATTGCCTTCACGCTCGTGATTTTATTGATAATGAGTTTCCTGGGCATTAGGTGTAATTTCATGCTGCAAGACTCCGTGTGTGATGACCTCTGTGGGAGTTAATAAAGGAATTAGAGGCGATCAGGCCGACAGAGGGCTTAATTGTGGAGAGCAAAGGGCCTCCGAAGCCCACTGTATCATAGCAAGTAATGTCCCCGCTCCACAACAAGGGCCCTCTAGATCCATCAATGCAAATACAACACTGCAGCTCCACGGTGAGCACAGGCTCACCATGAAATACAATTAGGCAGCAATCTATTGTGCAATCAAGCCACATGAGAGTGTTTTTGTGTTTGCCGCTGGCACCGGAGCCATTAGATGAAACAGCTGGCCGCTCGACTACAGAGTCTCCCCATCGCTCATTTGGTGACACCTCAGTGGATCTGTACAAACAAAACATGACACTGCTTTTTATTTTCTCCTCACAGTGTTTCTATTTTGTGCTGTTATGTAGGCCTGAGGCCTGGCACTGAATACGGGATGGGTGTGACGGCGGTGAAGGGCGAACGGGAGAGTCTGCCCAGGACGACCAATGCAGTGACTGGTGAGATGCTCCTCATAGTAAATGCAATCCAGTAATGTGTGCGATGTGATGTTTTACTTAATATGTGTGACGGGAATATCAGAGGTGGGAGATAATATTGATGCAGAAACATGTTATATTACTCTTTGTATTGGTGTATAATTGACAGGCTGACATGATAAAGGGACAATTAAGACTCTCCATTTTCTGTCACATTTTGTGAAAGTGACAGCACATTGCTTTGAATAGTTACAGAAGTTCTGCTTCCAGCCTTTTTATTGATATTTTTTCACCATGATTTACTCATATATGATGCATAATACATTATTTTGAGTACTACAGTACAGTACAGTATTACATACACATGTAATTGTGATACCATTGTTATTGTGTGGAACTGAATCTTGATCGTACACTACTGTTAATGTCATTCTGACCCTGATGGAACATCTTGCTTATTTATTTCCCTTCCACACTCAAATATGATCACAGCATCTCAACGGATTGGCAGCAGAATTACACAGACATCTGCTAAAAATAGTTACATTAATATCAAATACTTTGAATTATGACCCAAAAATGACATTGTCATTCATCTAGCTGCTAATTAATGACCATGATAACACTCTAACTATGACCATCAGTATTTTAACTTTATTAATTTAATGTTATAATGTTGTTAGCATGAACGGTTTTTGTAAATGGCTAGTTTTCATTTATGTACTTAATATTTTACTTGTCTGACTTTCATGTAAGAAGGTCCTGAGGTCAGTTCCAACCAGGGACCTTTCTGTGTGGAGTTTGCATTTCCTCCCTGTGTTCGTGTGGGTTCTCTCTGGATACTCTGCTTCCTCCCACCATCCAAACACATGCTCTGATAGGTTCATTGGTTAATCTAAATTGTCCATAGGTGTGAATGTAAGAGTGTTTGGTTGTTGTATGGCAGCCCTGCAATGAACTGGAGACTCATCCAGGGTGTACCCCACCTTCACCCATTGGTAGCTGGGATAGGCTCCAGCACCCCCCATAACCCTAATGAGGATAAAGCGGGTTCAGAAGATGAATGAATGAATGAATGAATGAATGAATGACTTTCCTGCATAATGACAGTCAAGTGTGTTTATTCTCTTATCATCACAATATTTTCCTGAATGTTTTGAGTGCATTTATTTCAACATCCTGTTCTTTCTTTGTTTAGTAGTGTAAGCCTATACTCTTTCCTTTAACATATCATTGTCAGCTACTTTCTATTCTTCACGTCACTTCTTCATTAATGGTATTTTCAGCCCTGGATGCTCCCAAGGACCTGACTGTTGCAGAAGTGACAGAAACCACCATGATGCTGGAATGGAAGCGCCCCATGGCCAAACTGGACTCCTACAGACTGGTCTATGTTTCTCCTGACGGCCACCGAGACGAGGTGACGGTCCCAGGCAGCGCAGAGATGCACATCCTGAGGGGTCTGACGCCCGGGATGCTCTACACCATCAAGATCACCGCCGAGAGGGGCCGCAGGACCAGCGCCCCGGCCACCATCTCAGCCCCCACAGGTCAGCACGCAACAAACACACAACACAGCCCACAGTTTGATCAGTTTTGACAAGTTGGAGCTAAAGTTACTATGCATTTATACAGAAATTCTGCAGCAGGGATGAAGGATGCAATGAACCTACACTTTTCATTTGTTTAAAGTGTGGAAAGTTTTCTGCTTTCTTCAATTTCAAGGATCAGTTCATATCAGTAAATCTACACTACATTGCACTTCTGCCTCTGGACTATTGGCAGCTTCAATATTTAAAAGACCTCAAGGCTGCTCACCGTAGTCCAGGTTTTTCTTGCGTATATATTTTTTTATAGAGTTAATGTACAGTAAGGTATGTTTACTGAAATAGTATATTCACACAAACTATTCAGTGTGTTTTAAAGCAAGTAGAAAACCCTGACAATGGTCGAAAGAGTTTAAAGTATTAAAGAAACCATGATTAAAAGAAAGAGCAGAGTGAATACAATAATATAAAAGCAGAAAAATGCAACTAAAACTTATTTAAACAATTTAACCTCCTAAGACCCAGCTATGGGTTTTCTGTCCATATTTGTGGACAAGAGTTTCACAACTTTATACAAAAAAAAAAGAAAACAAAACTGTCCACCACAAAAGACATTCCATAAAAAATGTAAAAAGTGCATCTGAAAAAACTATTGCATCATGATGTTTCCAATATAGACACTTATTTATAAAAAAAAAAAAAAAAAAAAAGCTTGTACTTTGCTGACATTTCTTGGGTCTTAGGAGGTTAAAGAACAGATTTTCAGTGTGAAGGAAGATAAGAGCCACACTGAAGATAGAAAATTTAATATTTTGTTAAAAAAACTGACAAAAAAGTTATAATTTTTGGAGACGGAAAAAAAAGTCTCCTTATTTTTAATACATGGAAGACTTCTGATTAGCATTAACACATTAGAAGCAGTGAGCAGCCAGTGAAGGCCCTCGGGGACCAACTCCAGACCTTCATCAGTACCTTGGTCAAGGACAGCGACGGGAGAATTAACCTTCGTTAACATTTTTTGATGATGGTGGAAACTGGAGGACCCAAAGGAATCTATGAACAGACCAGTCCGACCAGGAATCCAACACCTTCTATCTGGTAGGTGGCAGAGCTAACCGCTAAGCCACTGTTCCACCCCTTCACCTGATATTTTCTAAGTAAACAGTATGATTTTTATGAGGGAAAAAAATACAGTGGTCAAAATTACCTTGTTAATTCTGGAAGTTCAACTCAGCGAATATCTATCTAGCTTTACCGAAGTCCAAAAGAGTGAGTATTTTGTTTTTTGTGAAACTTCTCGTGAGGTATAACTTTAGGAGACACCCTATGTGATATTTCTCCTCCTTTATGAATTAATTCTTGTAAAATTGTTACTTTTTTCCCTCAAATATTACAGCTTTATTCCTGCAATATTTTAACTTTTTGACAAAATATTGTAACTTCTTCTTCTTCAAATTTCTATTTTTTTCAGTGTGGCCCTAATCTTCCTCCATACTCCACAATATAACAATAAATATCTTAAAATCTAGCTACGACAAGAAAACTCCTTTTCTTCTCCTTTTTTTTTTGCTCTGCAAATAAAGAGCATTATAAACTCTACCAAAAGCTGCAAATAGACTTCAGACTTCAGATGAACTGATCCCTAAAAAACAAAGCAGACAAAGTCCCAGGGTTTTCTGTATGGGTGTCTATAAAATGTGTGTGAGACAAAGGCTCCTCTGAATGACTGTTTCCATGAGGTTTCTCACTGCTGGTACAGGGTTAAAGCATAAGAGAAGTTCTAATTAACCATAGGTTGATTTTTTTTTTTGTTCTTCAGTACTGCAGCCAAACCGAAGCAATGAATTGAATTCATTGTTAGCTTCTGAATGTAAGTCAGTATGTCTCTACCCCCCTCCTCCCCACTCCCCCAAGGCTCATTTAAAGCATGTGGGTTTATTTTTCCTTTTTCCCTGTTTTTTCAACCAAAACAAGAAAAGACAAATGAGGTGATTGTAGCATATTTTTCGTGCTGCGGTCAGAATGTCTCCAAGACAAACATTTCAGAAGTAAATCTTCCAGTTATGCAATGAGTGCCCATTAAATGCATGGCTACGGGCAAAAATCGATATGGCATGAGGGAAAAGTTGGTGAGCTTTGGAAAAACTATCTTTTAGTTGAATATTTGGTTTGCACGCTGCCAAAAAGAACAGAGTATAGACTTGTATGTGTGTGGATGTGGGAGAGTGAGCGTGCACGTGCATGTGTCTACTATTTATGCCCACTTGTCGATGTGATCATGTGTGGCACTTATGACTGAGAGACTGAGTGGCTAAAAAGACTGAGATAGAGTGTGTGTGCATGTGTGTGTGTGTGTGTGTGTGTGTGTGTGTGTGTGTGTGTGTGAGGTTGGGGGTTTGTATGGACATGTGTGCGCTTTGCACAATGTTCATTCATGTGATAATTGTTGGCGTGAGCCCCGCTCCCCTCTGGTTTTGTGCGATTTGACCACGATGAACTGTGGGTCTGTCAGATAAAAGGCCACATGCTGGGACTCCTGTTTAAACATTGTCTCTGAAATCAGCAGCCCTCTAATCCACAGCCCGGCCTATCTGCAGCCTTTATCATCTCCAGACACATAGCGCAAACACGGATCACACTCGTTGTTACAGGAGCGGCTGAAGGAAAGAGGAGGGGCGGACTGAGGAGGCTGGGATCTCTACTTGTGTCTGACAATCATCGGAATCACATTTTGACTTGTGAGCGTTTCTAAAGAGACGCCGGACCGACCCGCTGGGATGTAAAACTGAGCCAATCTCGGCTTCTGAAAATCTCGGATACGATGCTGAAACAAAGTGATTTTATTAAAGAGGGAAATGAGGAGACAAAAGCCGGGATTATCATAATTTAACAGAATCAGCTGACTGGAGGAGTTACGCTCAGAGAACAATGACAGCAGACATGTGGAAGCCGTGATGACTTCTGCAGCCGGAGCAATATTCAATGCCCATAATTTACAGATTAAATAAATGACTGTCGTTGTACATTATATTCCTAAAACACTGAAAACCAAACAAAGGAGAGTATTAGTGTTAAAACCACCGGAAAGCCATATATATGCATGCGTATTTGGCTACCACCACAAAATATCAGTGTGGCCATGACTGCTGACAGCACAGTGGTCAGTCTTATGGTCACATGATATCCACTGGGACGTTTTACTAACATAAATGCACGAGAAGCTGATTCTCCAGCAGGATGGAGAACAGAAAGCATGTCAAAGGCAAGATCATCATCCAGCATGTGAGGACATGATCTGTGCTGCCCGTGTTAAGGCCTGATCCTTATCACCAGATATTTAGTAGGATGTGAATGAGTGTGCATTAAATGGGAGATATCAGAATGACGGTGATATCTCAGGGGCCCATTTGACTGTATCACCCATCACACATCTTACCTCTGCATGTGATAACCAAATATGAGCATTAAAGGGTCAGTTCACAACAGTTACTGAAAGCATCGTCCCATTCACACCTACAGCCGTGATGGTCATTTCTGAGAATTGCACAAACAGAATGACACCTAGAAAATGTCTGGATCCAGATCAAGACCTTGTTTCATTTTCTCACTGAAGAAATAGCCTATGTTTCTGAAAAAAAGAAAAAAGTAATTGAAAATGTCACTTTTTAACCCATAAAGGCCCAAACATCCACCAGTGACACAAACCATCTACAGATCTAAACTGTTTAATACCTGTTGATCCACTAATCCTGTCGATACATGTAAATAATTGGGGTAAAATGCAGTTTGTCATCTTTTCATGGTGATCAGATATGACTCATTTGGACGTTCAGAGGCTCCGTAGTTACCATGGAAACACTGTTATCTTCTACAACGTTTGATAATATAATAATAAAGAGTGATAAATCATTTAGGAAAGGTTAAATATAGAGGAAAAAATTATTTGGGTACTCACAAAAAAAGTAGCATTACTTTAAGGTGATTTTTATTCATATTTGTTTGTGAAAATACTACATATAGCCCTTTTAATTAATTGCATAACGCTGTTGGATGTAACTACTCACTCCCAACATTGATTATGGCCAAAATTAGGAAAATAGAAATCTATGGACGTGGCTTGACCTTGTTGTGATCAAATGAATAACGTGAACTGACCCGATTAAATAAATGGTGTTGAATGAAGGCTGTGAACTGTTAACTAAACCATATTGCTAAAAGTTTGTTAGCTTAGAGTAGGGGTGTCAAACATGTGGCCCGGGGGCCAAAACCAAGGCCAAAGGTTCCAGTCCAGCCCACGGGATGAATTTGCAAAAATTACACTCCAGATATTAACAATCAAGGATGTCAAACTCATTTTAGTTCAGGTTCTAGATACAGGACAATGTGATCTCAACTAAAAATAATAGCCTAATAAATAATGATAATAATAATAATAATAATAACCTATAAATAATGCCTCCAAATTTTCTTAGTTTAATGTGAAAAACATAATATTGCATTACACCTATAAATAATGACAACTCCATATTTTTCTGCTTGTTTTAGTGTAAAAACTTATATTAAATTATGAAAATATTAACATTTACAAACTATCCGTAAACAATAAAATCTGAAAAACCTGAAATTTTGTAAGTAAAATTTTAACATTATACTTCCTGTTATTAAATATTTTGTGCCTTTGTAGATCTATGCATGTATAAATCGTAAGTTGAGTTGTAATATTGTTAAAATTGTACTTATTTTTCTCAAGAAATCTCTCTTTTTTTCAGGTTATTCACATCATTTTTGTTTGGATAGTTTGTAAATGTACATATTTTCATAATTTAATTCTGATTGCACTAAATCAAAGAGGAAAAATTTGGAGTTGTCATTATTTACAAGTTATTATTCTGCTATTGTTTTACTGGTCCGTCCGACTTGAGATTAAATTGGGCTGAATGTGGCCCCTGAACTAAAATGAGTTTGACACCCCTGGCTTAGAGTTAGCATTTTTACCAAACCTTCATTTCCTAAAACGCATCAAAGAAGAGCTAAACAATAATAAAAATTACCTTCAAATACATTTTTAAATTGCGATGGTATCTCAGACTTGCAACATCTTAAGAAAACACAACTTAATTAAATATGTGCAGCTTTTAATTGAGCTGACTCATCTCAGAATCTAAAAACAGACACACCATATAGTAAATGCACTTTCCATGTGAGCTCTTATCAGCGGTGATCAGCTGATCGAGGCGAAGGCTCCATATGCATCACATTCCCATTGTCTTCCATCCTCTTTGCTCCCCGCTCCGCCACACAGTCAAAAGAGGATAATGGGAGCCGTGATGTTTACCTGCGCCGTCTCCTGGCTCTTTCTAATCTGCTCTCTGAATGCTTGCACACACAATGGACTCCAATTACAGGCTGCTGCTCCTGCTCTGCATGGCCTCCCCATAGGTTTGAAGTGGACGGTGTACTTCTGCCTCACCGGCCGGGCTACACTGTACCTTCAAATGTTAATGGCTCATTTACAGCCATTAATGTGCACAGGCTGCATCAGCATGTCTGCCTCCCGCTTTCCATCGTCAAGTCTTCCCACTTATATGGTAATATAGAGGAGATGGCTATAGGCGGCCATTGATAATGAGGCTGTTTGTTCCCTCTGGCCTTTTGTAGTGGAAATAGGAGTATATTTCCATTCCAGACAAAGTGAAGGCCTTCTTCTCTTCTTTTTTTTTTCTCCTGACAGCAAAATTAAATGATTGAAATACAAATGAGTGATCCAGTTCTGACCTCCTTTTTTGCAGCTGAGGTTGTCGAGGAGGACTTATCTGCTGTTGAGCAGAAGCTCAGTGTTGTTTGTTTTATATGTTTCACAGTATTTTCTGTTGTCAACAAGCCAGGGTCAAGAAGACACTGGTGGAAGAAGTGCTGAAACTGAACTACTTTAGTACAAAGTATTATCAGCAAATAAGCACATTTGAAATATAAATATAAAGTAACAGTAGTCATTATTATCAAGATGTGTTCACTATTATAGAACATTGCATTATTCTGCTTTATCACTAACAAATACATGTTAGGGATTTTTATTGTTGTAGTTCACAGGTGTCAAACATGCGGCCCGGGGCCAAAACCAGCAAAGGTTCCAATCTAGCCCACAGGATGAATTTACAAAGTGCAAAATGCAAAAATTACCCTGAAGATATTAACAGTCAAGGGCATCAAACTCCAAAATAACAGCATAATAACCTAGAAATAATGACTCCAAATTTTCTTCGTGGCTTAATTTGCGACAAATAATATAACATTATGCCTCTAAATAATGGCAACACCAATTTTTTCTCTTTGATTTATTGCAAAGAACATTAAATTGTGATATCCTTTAACAATAAAATGTCAATAACCTGAACAAATATGAAAAACCTGAAATGTCGAAAGAAAAATAAGTGCAGTTTTAACAATATTCTGCCTGTTTTTTGCTTTGGTAGATCTGATCTGTAATGCACATGTATAAATCACAAGTTGAAGCATAATATTGATCAAATTGTACTTATTTATCTTCAGAAATTTCATTTTTTTCCCAGTTGTTCACATCTTTTTTTGTTTTTTGGATAGAAATAGTTTCATCATTTAATGTTATTTTTTGCACTAAAAAATTTGGAGTTGTCATTATTTATTTATTTACCTATGTTTTGTACTTTCTGGACATGTAGTTTTGCACTTGGTTTTGTATTCATTTGGTACTATCTTGGATGTATTCAGTTGGTTTGTTTGACTTTATACAGTATGATTTTATAGCTAGCTGTGTATGGCCAACCATGAAGGTTATTATTATTTAGAAGGGGGCAGGAAATATAAGATTTTCTTCATCCTGCTCCTTTTCGAGCATGGGTGTGTACATGTTTATTTACTTGATGATTATTGAATGTTTACTGATGAAATGCACAACCATGAAATTTATTTATTTATTTATTTATAGGCTACTATGCTATTATTTTACTGGTCCGGCCCACTGGAGATCAAATTGGGCTTAATATGGCCCCTGAAAGAAAATTTGTTTGACACCCCTGTTGTAGTTTGTCAATGTTGAGCCCATTTTAATACTGATATATGTTGTTTTTATTACTTGAAAGTGTGAACAAATGTGGTTCAGTCATAATCACGATGTAATGAAGAAGTAGTGCAGTATGTAGTAGCAGAAAATAAAGCCTCAACTTTGTACTTAAGTCCAGTGTGTGAGTTAAAGCACTTCATTCCACCACTGTAAATACAGTAGAAGGCAGTATTTTTCTGATTTATGTTCTTTATGTTTATGTTGTTTTAAATTTGAACCAATATATGGAGTTTTATCCCAACTACTGGCTCTGAAACACCTGTGTTGGTCTGACGTTTTGTGTTGGTGGTGTGTGTCTGTCCCAGTCGTGTAACTCCATGTTGCTGTGTTTGTCGTCACCCAGAGGAGGAGAAGCCGGTGGTGACCAACGTCACTGTCAGCGACGTGTCCTGGGACAGCTTCCTCTTGTCCTGGTCAGCTGACAACGGGGCATTCGAGGGCTTTCTGATTGAGGTTACCGATGCAGAGACGGGCGCTGAGTGGCAAAACCACACAGTGGCCGCCGATGCTCGCAGCCTCGCCATCTCAGGCCTCAACCCCTCCACCTGGTACAGGGCCAATTTGTACGGGGTGTACAGGGGGGCCATCTTAGACCCTGTCTTTGCAGACACCATCACAGGTATCAACGCCGTCAACGCTGGGGTCTCGCTCTTTCCTTTGCTTCCTTCTTCTGCTTTAAAACATTCGCTAGCGTCTACTCTTGTGAACCTTCCTAATGACAGTTCCTTGCTGTTCTGTTGTGGTTCTGTCTTTATGTCTTAAGTTGACTCTGTTTGACAACGGGAACACTTGGTTTTATTTGTTTTCGTTTATCAGATTTAAATTACCGTTTCATATTTTTAGTACATTCAAAAAAAGTTGAATAATTAATTGAGCTGAGAGATAAATAACACATTAGAGACAATTAAGAAGAGGAGCTCAGAGAAGGCAGATGTTTATTACTTTTTCCTAATGCAGTGTGTTCTTCACAGAGCAGCAGAAGGTATAAAGCAGATTTATTATCTCTTTTGTATGATTTAACATCACAAAAGATGAAAGAGTTGGATTACAAAGATAGCACTCGACGCAAACAGCTGAAGAAGAAACATCTTCAATGCTCATAGTCATGAATTTCATCTTAAACATATGGCTTCAGAATATTCTTATCTGTGTGACCTGCCATTGAGCGGTTAACCGAGACGACCATAAACCACAACAGCCTTCCTTCCGATCTCAGCCACAGTCACGTTTATCATCGTAAACTTATGAAATGCCCAAAATTCAATATAAGAAATATCCCTCTCCCTTCTTTTTTCTTTCATATAGAAGTCCCTCTGTCTGTTTTCTAATACTTCTAAATCTGTTCTTCATAAATATATTGTTTATATCATATTTCAGTGATGGTACTGCCCATTTCCACCGCATAGTACCGTCTCAGCATAACTTGAAGCATCTCTACTCGTCTGTTTTATTTTCCATCCATGGATTCGGTATCATTTCTGTTGACGTTCAGAGTGAGCTGATGTGATACCAAAAGGATGGGTGAAAACAATGCAGAAGGCTGATTTATCACCATCACTATGACACTGTTTTACTCACCAAAGCCATTTTTCCACTGATGATATTGTCTTGACTCGGCTCGATTCTGTGGGGATTTGTGGCGTTTCCACCACGTGAGAGCAGGCACATTTATAATGTGGCGTATCATCTTTGCCAAAGTTCCAGACAAGCAAATGCAATACTAAAGATAATGTAAAATCAGCCTTATCATACATAGGTTCATCCAGAATCATCACTGCATCAGTACGACAGTGAACCAAACGAGCAGGAAGTCTCAGAAAATGCTGGAGCAAATTTTCAAAGAGGCACTATCTTAACAAATGGAGTGTGAACAGCTACATTATCATCATAACCTTTATTTAATCTCAGAGATATATTGAGGATGCACCATCATTTACAATATAGCCAAGACAGAACAAGACATTTGAAACATCCAATGGATATATCAGAAATACGGAAAAGTAAAAGTGACAAAGCCGAATTAAAAACAGAGAACTCTGCTTAAAAACAGGAGCAGCTGGAGGTAAAAATAAAATAAGATGGAATTATGGATTTAAAACATAAAATATTTGAAACATAGTTATCACTGGAAAAACTTTAGAAAAAATTTGAGTGTATTCAGACCTACTTTGTTTGGTCCATTTAAAACAGACCAGAGTTCGTTTCCCCGGAAAGTCCAGACTTTTTTTTTAGGTGTGAATACAATCATGCGAACTCTGATTTGAATCAAACAAGCGCTCTTCCAGGTGGTCTCCATCCACTTTCAAATGGACTCTGGGCTGGCTCACTTCTGGCTCTAGCCAAAACAAACCAAGGAATCATGTGCGTTTTTTGTGCTTGATGAGCCACCGTAGCCACTGGAAGTAGCCAAGCCTCATGGGTAGTCATAGGTAACAGCAGCAGCATAAGCCATGGACAGACGTGGACCAATGAGGAGACTGAATGTCTCATTGACATTTGGTTAGATGTTCATATTACCAAAACTGGCTTCGAATGAGCTGTTCTAGACAATTAACATTTCCGTAAATTTGTGCCTGTAAAAATAGAATGCATATTCCGAAAACGATAGCTGCATGTAGGACCTCCATGTTTGTCTCTGATTCACCCCACCCCCGACTTTTCTGTCCAGTGTCAGCGCAGTTCATCACATGTGTACTTCTGCTTACAAATTTTGGTCCACAAAGCAAAAAGTGCAATGAGAATGCGATCCGACTCAAACAAAAAAATAAAAAATAAAGGCTGCATTCAATGCGAATGAAATAAGCAGACCAAAGGATTTTCCAGGTGGGAATACCCCCATACAGTTTTAAGTTTAGACCTCCAGTGTTGACTAGAACGTCTACAGTAGTTTATGTTCATAGTTTAGAGGTGATATCCAGGGGATATCGACACCTACAGTCGATATGCAATGAACTGTTGGCCGAACCAAGCCAAGTTGAATCAAAACAAGTTGAGCTCATACTGTAAGTGAAAAAGGGGCACAAGTTACTGTCGTCTACTCACTATATTTTATTTATGAAAGAAAACATGTGCCTGTGCTGTGACAAAAGCCTCATACAAAGCTGTGTTGAAGTTGAAGTTGTATCTGTATTGAAGGGGTTTCTATAGTTGCGTGGCACCAAAAAACTAGTTGAGTTGAAGTGGTATTATCTAGTGGAAAGAGCCATTAATGAAGGGGTAGGTCTAAAGAAAATGTTAATAAAGGCAGATCTTCATGAAAATGAGATGTTCTGTCACATTCAACACTATAAGAATGTTTTTAACAGCTGTATATAATGCAAACCTACCTGTCAGCTGCTCAGCCACTGTGATAACAGTATTTCTTCACAGCATAATCTCCTCAACATTCAGACAGTGTTCACCAAATCCCCGGACAACACCCCCCATCAGCAATCCACAGTACACATATCCCTCCCTTTGATGCAGGGTTTGTAAAATGGTCTAATGCTCTGCTGCAGCACCCACACAAAACCCATTCAATCTATATTAGCCCAGACACAGATCGGCGTTTGATCCACCTTTAAGCTGTCAGTCTGCTTGTTGGTACGAGTCCAGCAGCACCTGGTCTGTTATGTGAACACGGAGAAAGACATAAAGAAAGGTCAGCGTGTTGTTTAACTGGGGAACAACAGGTGCGCTGCTTTACCCACCCACTACAACAATCACAGTCATTACAAGTGATTAACCCACTCAGAATGACAATATTTGCCTAATAATCGGGCCGTTTAACACTGAAAACCAAATCTGCTAATGACGACTTATGAAACAGCGTACCCTTGAGCTCTAATAATGTCAGTTTTGGGTTCATTCTCACAATATTTTTTTAATGTGAACATCTATTCTGGCATCATCGCTCACTGATCAGGATCAGTCAAGTGGAAGAAAGATGGGAGCACTGACAGAAGAAAAAAAACCCTAAGGCGCTTTTGTCACTTTGTGTGAGGCCTCTCGTCTGTATGCATCCCCAGTCTCCCCAAGCCCGGACCACTCTTCATTCTCATGCTGCCATTGCCCCTGGGCTCTGGTGCTAGGGTGCCAGGGGCTTCTGGGGCCACGCAGAATATGGCATGCACTCAACAGAGCCTATTGTCTGCATGCTAATGGCCGCTGAAACCATCTTAACATATTTCATTAGCATCGCTTAATCCATAAAACATTCCAAGTTGTGAATACAAGCGCTGACTAATTTGATTACGTTATGCACGGTGGTCGTCGTCGCTTTGCCGGAGGAAGATGTTGCAGGGAAAACATGATCCTGCACTAGTAAGAGAGTGAGGAAAACTTTACTTTGCAGAGAGTTTTACACAGTGCATGATTGACGGAACCACAAAGAGATGTGGACAGAGCCCAGAACAAGCTCTGTGATTCATATCACCACAAGCTGCCCAGTAAAGTTATCAGGCAGGGCTGGAACCAGCACCGGGCTTCTGCTTGCAGACTCCCTCTTCATCAGGTTAGCTGGCGCCGCCACGTACCTCCTCCAGTAACAGGCTCCCTTTTGTGCACAGGGATTGTGTTCCCTCAGGTCTTGGGGGGGGGGGGGGGGGGGGGGGGTATGGGGTAGAAGGGGACAAGTGGTGTTGTCGATGGGAGGGTGAAATCAGTAGCGAGCTAGCACATGTTAGCTCCCTCTGATGGATGTGGCCCTCCCTCTCTTCCACTGACCAGCTAAAACCGCCCGGCGGCTAATGAAGAGTGACAGCTCCCTGGGATTTGTCTGCTCTGCTTCTCATTTCCACCGCTTCTTCTCACAACAAATGCCTCATGCGTTTTCCCTCACAATAAAAAAAGGGGTTTCAGGCTAGTTCAAGGACCCCTGAGACCCTCACATTTGGTGTAGTGTTTTAATGAGCAGTGGCGCTAGGCTTTCTTGAGCCCACTTAGTATATCTGCTTCTATCCAGGCTGCTTTAAAAGCTCTGCCCGGTCCGTGTGTCCATCTGTGCTGTTACCGGAAGTTTCTCCTGGCTAATTAGCAGCAGCAGACTCTTCCTCCGGAGAAACAGCTTTTTCTCCAGCAGCTGTAGACTCCCACTGTCTCTCAGCCTCTCTTCCTATCGCTGCCATTATTAGTTACTGCTAATGACTGCTTAGCTACAGCTTTTACAACAGCGCATGCACACACTTGCATCTGTGCACCCAGAGTTAGATACTTGCAATGTACGTGAGTCTGACGAACAGCTGTTCGCCAACGCTTTGGAAACTGAGCAATTATATAAAAATGAGGAAGATTAGAGGTGTCACTTTCTCAGACATCAAGTTTACATTATTTTTGATTAACACAAATTTGTTCCTGAAATCAAGAGACTTTGCTCAGAAAACTTCTGGAGTAGTTTTGTTTTTTTATCAACACAGATGACAGAAAACAATTAGTCATTGTACATTTGTGCAAACAATGTGCATGCATACTCCATGGCTATGTTCAGACAGCAGGTCTTAATGCACAGGTCGGATTTTTTGGTGAAATTCGATTTTTTTGTGTGCTCATTCATATTACACATTAAATGTGACTTCTATCAGTTTTGAATATGAACTGAATGCGATCCTGAAGTGACCCACATGCACAAAAGAGGTCCTGATGTAATACGTGACCACACAGGCACGCACTCTGTTTACAGAAGTAAATATGTTTCTCCTGGGACACAGAATTGTGATGTTTGTCACATTTCAATGACGTAAAAGTCGGATAAATGTGACATGGCCGTTCAGACTGAAGTCACATTGCAAAATATTAGATACGTATCAGATTCAGGACCACATATGAAAGTGGCCTGGGTTGGATTAGAAAAAATCAAATTTGTGCTGTTAAAACTGTCTTTAACAGATCGGATTCAGGTCACATATGGGCAAAAACATCGGATTTGAGCCACATTTGTCAGAACATAGCCTATGTTTCTGGACTAAAATACACGAGCAACATTGTTCGAAACATATTTATGAGCATTATGGAGTTTTAACCTCCCATTTACCAACTTCTTTGTCTTTTTCCATAGTGAATATACAAAATACAGGATTTTGCTATTAGAGACAGGCTAAAATATCTTATATTAGCTTGTATTGTGTCATTTCCATGCTCCACCTAAGCACTGAAATGATTAAAAAGCTGTATTACACTAAAGTTAATACACATAGACAAAAATGTAGATATGAACATGCATTTCTGGTTCAGACCAAGGTTTTTACCATTGACGAAAACTAACAAAATGACGAAAACTAGAATTGTAAAAACATTTTCGCTAACTGAAATAAATAAAAACTATAATTAAAAGAAAAAAAACGATAACTAACTGAAACTGTATTGTGTGTTTACAAAACTAACTAAAACGTATAAAAATTATGGATACAATTCCCTTCGTTTTTGTCTTTGTTAATGTCGGATTGATATGAAAGCGATTTATTTCCCTCAAGCAATTTTAGCTCGCGGCACCATCTGATATTTAACGGTCCTTCACTTCTCGTCACTTGTTGTTTAGAGTCGTCTTCTGGTCCCCACTCTACCTGGAAACATGGAGACTGAAGTTGGGAGAAAGCAGCAGCGTCCTGTCTGGGATTTATTTGAATATGACAGCGAAGAAGATAAAAGATATTTTTAAAAAAAACTAAACTAAAACTAAGCATTTAGAAAATAACAAAAAATTAATAAAAACTAGCAAACCTGCCCTAAAAACAAATTAAAACTAGCGGAATTAGAGAAAAAAAAGTCAAAACTAAATTAAACTAAACTATAATGAAAAATCCAAAACTATTATAACCTCGGTTCAGACCATATATTGTTTGTAATTATTAGATGGAGAAGGCGTGAATCAGTGGTGTCTGAACTCACATTCTTGGAGCCACTCATGATTTAGCTTCATCGTGTTGGCTTTTTGGAGTCTGAAGTGATGATATTTGAACAAAAGGGACAGAATTACAGGAGCCTAAGAGGTTAAAGGTGAGCTAATGCTAAATATTTAGCTCGCTCACATGGTAAAAACAATTACATTGTCAGTGAAACCTTTGAACCACAACTACAGTAGAGCTTCTGTCAGGAAAAAAACCTGATTCAATAAATAAACCAAACCTCTGAAAGTTCAAAGGAGCTGTCAGTCACACCTGTCAATCAAAGCCTGATGTAACACAAATATTGAAGCCTTTTATTTGGCCTAAGATCTAATTAAAACTGAACAAAAATGCAAAGATGGACCAGACTTATTTGAGACTACAAACAAACACATGAAACTATACTGACTCAGCATTTTAAGAGCTTCATTGTAACTCTATGGAGCCGGAGGTTTTTGGAGTCAGCGGTTTTACAACTGTAAGATACTTCCTTGTCTTTATTTTGGAGCTGATTCCCATGCCTCTTGGCTGAAACATATGCAAATTAAATGCAGTGTTTTATTCTGGCAACTGGGTTTGTCTTAAATATGTATCCAGCTGAACTTATTTTCATTCACTATTTTATAAGAGCAAAGTGAACTGGAAAGTCTAACTTTAAAGCTCCCCTTGCTGGACTATCAGGCCATGATTTTCCTTCATCATTAACATCTTGTATGCACATTTTTAGAATTTGTAGGTGAGATTCATTCATTCACTCATTATCTGAACCCCCTTATTCCTCACTAGGGTCACAGGGGTCACTTGAGCCTATCCCAGCTACTTATGTGTGAAGGTGACCCTGGACATGTGACCAGTTCATCGCAGGGCTGACATATAGAGACAAACACTCTCACATTTACACCTATGGGCAATTTAGATTAACCGATTAACCTATCAGTGCATGTGTTTGGATGGTGGGAGGAAGTACCTGGAAAGAACCCAGGGTTTAGGGCACAGGTGTCAAACATGCGGCCCGGGGGCCAAATCCGGCCCGCGAAAGGGTTCAATGTGGCCCCTTGGATGAATTTGTGAAATGCAAAAATTACACTAAGATATTAACAATCCTTTTTGTTCAGGTTCCACATTCAGACCAATTCAATCTCAAGTGGGCAGGACCAGTCAAATACTATCATAATAATCTATAAATAATGCCAACTCCAAATTTTTCTCTTTGTAAATGTAAATCTTATCATGTATTTACACTAAACCAAAGATTAATTTTGATAAAAAATGTGAATAACCTGAAAAAATATGAACAACCTGAAATGTCTTAAGAGAAGTAAGTATAATTTTAACAATATTCTGCCTGTTATTAAATGTTTTGTGTTTGTAGATCCACTGTGATCTGTAAGTTATAATGTACATGTGTAAATGATAAACTGAGGCAGAATATTGTAAAAATTACACTTATTTTTTCAGTTTGTTCATGTTATTCACATCTTTTAAAAGGATAGTTTGTAGATGTAAACTTTTTCATAATGCAAATTTACTTTTTTTGCTCTAAAACATAGAGAAAAGTTTGGAGTTGACAGTATTTATATATAATTATGTTATTATTTTACTGGTTCAGCCCACTGCAGATCAAATTTAGCTGAATGTGGCTCCTGAGCTAAAATGAGTTTGACATCCCTGGTTTAGGGGGTTTAGGTGAGATATGAAAAGTAAAAGGCTTAAGTTTGAAAAGGTTTGCAATGAATGAATTCCCATAAGAGACTCTAGACTTGTGTTTACTTACCACATTGGTGTTTGTTTGGACAAATGAGTCTGCCTACGAACAAACCTGATAGTTTTGTTTTGCTCAATAACTCATCGGCTGCTTTCTGAAGTTTAAATCCTTTCTGTATCTTCTTTCACCACATAATGATGAAACTCTTTTCTATCCTTTCCCTTCTGCAAATCGATTCCTCTTTTGTTGACTGACGCGGGGCTTCTTTAACCAAAGCTGGCGTTTTCACATGTTCTGACGCTCTTGCTTTCGCTGCCATGTTCTTGTCAAAGTCAAAGCACTTTTAAGTTCCACAGAGAAGGAGAACTGACTTTTCCTGTCACTCAGAGACTGAACCAGAGGTGCAGAGTCTCCAGGTGTCAGACGTCACCCCGGACAGCTTTAGGCTGACCTGGACGGCCGAAGACGACGTGTTCGACACCTTTGTCGTAATGATCAGCGAGGCCGACGCCCCATCCCAACCCCGAGAGCTGGTGCTCGGCGGCGAGGAACGAAGCACAGACATTACCGATCTGAACGAGGACACCGAGTACAAAATCGAAATCTTTGGGCTCATTTTGCGAAGGCGCTCCAAATCTGTAATCGAAGGGGTGAGAACAGGTACACGGTCAAAGGAAGGAACGAGAAATCACAGCTGTCAACTAGAACTAGGAGCTCTGGACGTGTCTCGTCAGCGTAGTCATTGTCGTCATATCTGTCTTTAATGGTGACAGCATGAGCCCACTGTAAATAATATCAGTGTTCTAACATTTGTAGTTTGCATTGATTCATTTACTAACCTGTGGTGTTGGTCCAAGGCACTTAATGCTGCAGTTTCACCAAATGAGTGAAGCCATCTTTGGAAATTTAGAACCATCATGACGATATGTTTATTACCAACTCTGGCTGCGTTTCGTGCCTTGTCGTAGTAGTTTCATGTTTTGATGTTCAATGTCTGTTTGGACTCCTGAGTGGTTCTAGAAAACAGAAATGGACCATTCATCATATATGAAGTAAATATAATTATGGGAAAAAGAAAAATTAAATCAAGTTATATTTGTAGATAACAACTTGATTTAATTTTCTGTAGAATGCATCAGCTTCATACCAAAAATATCAGTTATCAGTGGTGGAAAGTAACTAAGTACTTTTACAAGTACTGTATTTTCTGTATTTAAGTACAATTTGGAGTTTATTGAGTACATCCATTCCAATTCTAGACTCCACTGTATCTCAAAGGCAGATACACTTGTCTGACCGCTTCAGTAGATTTAGGATAATAAGAGGC